>NW_023270436.1:3350350-3401167 GCF_011800145.1 Mirounga leonina | reverse complement strand
GCCCGGGGGTGGGCGGGGCGGGCGGCGGCTGCGGCGCCGGCGGCTGGAGAAAAGTTGTCCTGGCCAGAGCGCGCGCTGCCGCGGGATCCGGAGCCGCCGCGGCGCCACGGCGGGGGCAGGCGAGACCACCGGGTCCGCAGCCGGGCCGGCCGACTCGCAGCCGGGGGTAGCCCCGGGGCATGGGACAGCCGGCGGGAACCGCGGGCCGGCGCTGCGCCCCGGGCGGGCGGAGGGCGGCCTGAGCTGCCGGGACGCAGGATGCGCTCCGAGGGCGCGGCCCCCGGGCCGGTGGCGCCGCTGTGCGGGGCGCTGAGCCTGGTGCTGGGCGCGCTGCTGGGCAAAGGTAAGGCAGGGCGGGCGTCTGTCTCGCCGGCGCTCGGGAAGTTCCCCGGTCGGGATGAGCCGGGGCGGGGGGAGCCGGAAGGCGGGGGTGTCGCGGGAACCTGGGCGAGGGCGCTGGTCCCGCCGGGAGCGCCTGTGCCGGGCGCGGAGAGGCCTTTCCCAGCCGGGAGGACCCAGCTGGGCGCCGCGTACGTGGGATCTCGGCACATTCGGCTGGTCGGATACCTCCGGCTTCGGGGTGCTTTCCCGGACTGGGGGGGCGTGGCTGGGGGGACACTGTGTACCCCGCGCCCGAGTTCCGTGCGGACCCAACCCAGCAGTCACAGTGTGGATTGGGGGAGCCGGCTTCTTTGCCCCCTTTCCTCCCAGCTCTGCGCCCCCAGTCCCCGGGTCGGTCAGACTGGCACCGGAGATCCAGGAGGGCAGACCGGGTGTGCGCCCCCGCCGTGGGGTCCCGAGAAGCCACCGTGGCCCCCGGCGGAACGTGAGCTCTCAGCGCAGCTCGCGGGGGCCCCGCCGGAGCCCGGCTGGGGTCCGGGGTGCCGGGGCCGTGCGGAAAGGTGGTGCGCGCGGTGGCGGCCCGGGCCCTGGGCTTCCCGGCCGTGCGGTCCCGGGAGGCCGCGCGCCCCAGTCTCCCCATCTCGGCAGTGGGGACGACCACGACCCTGCCTGGGCTGGCGGAGCTGCAGGAGCGACCGCCGGCGCGCAGAGGGCTCACGGAGGGTCGCCGCCGCTACTGCTGTGGCGGTCGTGGGTGTGTGCGCCGGGGCCGCGGGCGGGAGCGGCGCGGGGAGCGGGGCGCGGGCCCCGGGCCCGGAAGCGCCCTTCCCGGCGGGGCTCGGTGGGGCTCGGGCGCCGGGGCCGCGGGCAGGCGGGGCCGGCGGCGCGCACACGGCGGTGCGGAGTCCCGGCGGCCCGGCCGGGCGCGGAAAAGCAGAGACACGCTTTGCTGCCGCGCGGGGCGGGGGTCCCAGGTCCCTGGGTGAGACGGCGGGGACACAGGCGTCCCTGCGCCTTTGCGCTAAGTCCAGCCCGCGGAGAATCCCGGCGAGATCTCTCCCGCCCGAAGCTCTGCGGCTGGGCTGCAAATGCGTAGGGAGAGACAAGTTGCCATTTGAGGTTAAAAAGTGGCATTCGCTTTTTAAAAGTCCTTACGCAGCGCCCGAAATCCAGGAGAAATCGGCTTTCCTTGAGGCTGCAGGTTCTCAGGCACACCAGCTGGACAAAAATCGCTGTTTGAAATAGTGTTCTTTCTCCGGAGAGCTCCAGGTAGACCCGAGAGGGAGAGAGAGAGAGAGAGAGAGAGAGAGAGAGCGCGTGCGCTCTTGAAGAGATGGAGACACTTTGGTTTAGAGCTGAACTGAAAGAACAAACATGCAGCATCTGATGCTTTAATTCTACTGTTAGCTCTGCGTTCTATCATTTGTAAGACTCAGTTTCCCAAAATGTGAAGTGGCCATTAAAAAAAAAAAATATATATATATATATATATATATATCCCTTCCCCCAAATACTTCCCAGCGACTTTTGGATGGAAAGGGCTTTGTAGAGGAAGGTGGTGTCATTTTAAAGCGAGCAAGGGGTGAGAGTCCCTGATCAAGTTTTCTCCCCACCTGGGGAGGATTTAATCAGGTGAGAACTCTGAATGTTGAATGTCCCTTTTAGAGTAAGTTATGGGCTTCTCTTAATTAAATTACTCTCTCTCTGTCTCTCTCTTTTTTTCTACCTAGAGGATTTTAGCTGTAATTTAGAAGAGTAGCCATTACAAATGTCCAGGTAGAAGAGGCTAGGGGCAGCAATTTGGTTGGAAAGTGGAACTGGGAATTTTGTTTTAAAGATGCTATTTACACAGCAGAGGTTGGGGGTGATGAAGATTGTAGGGATGGAGATGTCCCACCCCTACCCCAAAGCCACCCCTCCCTGGCTTAGTGCAACCTTGAGTTTCCTCTCCTTGCTTTGGCCTGACAATTTTCAGCACGTGGTTTGGGGGCCTGTGGTCCCCAACTCATCCTCTGCCAAATATTTTTCATTGTTTCCCATGACCAAAACCAGCACTGCATTTCTCCTCTGATTCCTCCAAGAAAATGTATGCGCCGTGAGATTTCTTATAGAGAGGAAAGTTTCTTGACCCTCATTTAAATTTGTGCTGTCTTTAAGAAAAAAAAAAAAGCCATCTCTGACTCTTCCTGCCCAAGGATTTAAGTGCTGATTTCTAGAATCCTCAAAACCACTAATCAATTTTTAGTATCAATTGTATGTTTATTCTCAACTGTTGGATTTAAGGTTTTGCAATTCTTCAGGGCTTGGAGTGGAGTCATTGTTCCTGGGAGGTTCTATAAATAGCCAGGGCATTGAAAGATGTAAGATTTAAGACCTAAGATTTAAGACTTGGGTAGGTGAGGTGAAGTACCCTTCAGTTAGAGGTTGAGGTATTGACCCCATATGGAGCAGTGCAAGGGCCTGGGTGGGCTGCGATGCTGTCAGCGTGTACTAAAGGTTGTTGGTCACATATGGGACCCCTGGGAAGGTCACACGGGACCACAACCTATTCTGAAGTCATTGGCGCCAGATATGCTTCAAGATTCAGAATTACGGAGATCTTTGAAGAGCTAGCTACCTAGAGGCATAGGGTCATATCCATCTATTGTGTAACACCCCTAAGCTGGATGTGGTCACACCTGTCATTGAGCACATTGGTCATTCTGCACGAACCATATAAGCACATAAAGGAGGTTAAGACCCCAAACAGCCTCACTTTACCTGAGATCAGCATTGGCCACCAAGCGAATTAAGAACAAACAAGCAAATCTTTGGGGATGTTGAGTTTTTGATAAAGGATTTGGGGACGATGGCAGGTTTCATGAGTAGGAGAAGGTAGTCCGGGTGGAGAGGTGATGCAGGGTGCACGCTAACACCAAAGAATGTGTTCCTTCCTACACTTAGATCACACACACACACACACACACACACTTGGTAGACACCGTGCGCCTCACGTCCCTTCCTGTCCCTCAAGTTAAGACTCTCTGCGGCACTGAAGCTTCTTAGAAGTGGTTTCAGCTTCTTGGAGGCCATTCTGTTCAACCACCAGACTCTGGGCTTGTCTTAATTATTTCCTCTATACCCACAGCTCTTGACTTGAGCTTGCAAACTTCATAACCTGCAGTCACAGACAAGCACTGTTTTGTCCATACTTTTTTTTTTTTAAGTGAATAGGCTCCCCCAAATGGGGAAATTCACATATAAAGCAGGATTTCCAACTTCCCTTAAGAGTGTGGGTGCTCTGTCAACCTTGGTGCATTTTTTCTATGACTACACAGCGCTGAAACTGAATGTGGGAGTCCCTCCTTGGGGGGTGTTTATTCACCTGCCTTTCCCTCCTTGCTGCCCCCCCTCCAGCCACTTGGGCCTCTGGCTCTTCTTCCTTCATCTGACTGTTCACTGTTAGCTTAATGACAAGAGTGGCTAGTGTCAGGCAGAGAACTCAGAAGTCTCAATTATATTAGTAGTTAGCACCTCCATGAGCAGAGGTTAAAACAAAGCCTCTGCATGTATTAGATATTTCATACATCCATAGTCATGAGATGCAAGGTTAATAAAAATGAGTCTTTGGTATATTAATTGGAGTGAAAGGGAGTATTACTGAATTAATGGAATAGATGGGGAGTCTGATTGATAGAATTTTTTTTACAGCAATCTACTTTGTTTTTAAAGTCAGATTTATTAAGATATAATTTGCATACAGTAAAATTCACCCTTTTGAGTACAGTTGTGCGTTTTGACAAATGCATGTAGTCATGCAAACACCACCACAGTTAAGGTAGAGAACATTTCCATCACTCCCCAGAATTCTTCTGTGCCTGTAGGTAGCCTCCCCACAGCCTCTGGCAGCCACTGATCACTTTTCTGTCCTTGTCATTTTACCTTTTTCATAATTCCATAAAAATGGGATCCTGTGGCATGCAGCTTTTGAATCTGCTCCCTTTCGCTTAGTACAGTGCATTTAATAAATATTCACCTATATGCAATACAGCGGATTGTTCCTTTTTATGATGCACGATACTCCATCAAATGACTGTGTCACACTTGTTCATTCGTTTCCTAGATGAGGGACATTTGGATTACTTCTGGCTTTTGGTAATAAGGAGACATGTCACTGTAAATATTCACAAACCCGTTTTCATGTGGACACAGTTTTTTAATTCCTTTGGGTAAATGCCTAGAGCTGGGATTGCTAGGTGGTATGGTAACTGTATGCTTAACTTTATCAGACTGCAAACTCTTTCCGTGCATAGTAACATTTTGCGTTCCCACCAGCAAGGTATAAGAGTTCCAGTTGATTTTTATCTCCAGCACTGCTTACTGGTGACTATTTTTTTTCTTTAATTTTAACAGTTTTGATAGGTGGGCACTGGTATTTCTGTGAGGTTTTAGTTTTCACCTGTATAACTAATGATGTTGAACATTCTTTTTTGTGCTTATTTGCCATCTCTGTCTTCTTCGGTAAAATGTCTTTTTCACATCTCTGCCTATTTTTTTAATTGGTTGTTATTTTCCCATTATTGATCTTTGAGGTTACTTTATATATTATGGATGTGAGTCCTTTATCAGATATATGTTTACCAGAGATTTTCTCCCAGTCTGTGTCTTTGGAAGAGCAAAGGTGTTTTAATTTTAATGAAGCTTGATGTATTAATTTTTCTCTTAGTAATGTTGTGTCACATGGAAGAAGTATTTGCCGAGCCCAAGGTCACAAGGATTCTTCAAATGTTTACGGTGTTGTTTGGCTAGTTCATATTCCTGCTGATTTTTTATTTTTTCCTTCTGTCAGTTACCCAGAGGAATGTTGAGATCTCCAACTAAGTTTTGCATTGGTCAGTTTTTCATATAAGTTTTGTCAGCTTTTCCTTCATGTATTGTTTGAAGACTGCGTATAGTTGGGTTTTGCCTGTTTATTCAATCTGATAGTCTCTGTCTTTTAATCATTATGTTTAGACCATTTATATTTAATGTAATTATTGATATGTTTATGTGGAAATCTACCACCTTGCTCTTTGTTTTTGTTATATTACACCTGCTCTTTACCTTTTTTTCTTCTTCTTCTGCATGTTTTTATATTGGATATATGTTTTATGAATCCTATCTCCATATTCGCTCACTCTTTAGACCTCTTTGAGTATTAGTCATGGCTCTCAGGTTTACAATATACATCTTTAATTAATCAAAGCCTACATTCAAAATATGTTATGCTGCTTTATTTGTTGTGTAAGAAACTTAAAACTGTGTATCTCTAATACTTTCCCCCTCTGTGTATAATCCTTCTCAGGTGTATGTATCTTACACCCTAGATATGGCTAAGAGAATTTTTAATTATAAATTTTTTGTATATACTTCGAGGAAGGATAAAAATAATGTTTCATTGGCTTGCCTTGGTTTCCTGGTGGGTACTTCTGATACCCTTGAAATAGTTTTCTCTGCAGGACTTTGTTCTCTCTCCTGCCTGTGTGCTGAGCTGAACAAAAGCGTTTAAACACCTTAGGGATTTAGAAGTTAACTGCCTTTAAGGAGAGAACAAAGGTGAAATACAACCCAGCCAAGTCTGAATTAGCAAAATTTACAGGACAATGGTTCTAGATACTCTCCCAGAGTGACTGATTCCTTGTCTTCTGCAATGTATACATTTCTTTTTTACTGATTAAGTGGTATGAGAGGAGTGCTAGGCTCACACTTGCCAATGTCTGGGATGCTGAGGCAGTTCAAAGGCTCCATATAGAAGACCATGTTTTCTTAACATAAAATGCCTTTTCTTTCTCCCTCAGCACCCTTTACTTTGTCAGCAACATGCAGAGCTATCACTTCTGGATTAGTTAGGGAGGCTTAGCATCATAGAAGCAGAAGCTTAAATTTGAGCCTTCCTTCTGCCATTCCCTAGATGCATTGGTCAGAAACCTCTGTTAGCAGCAGAAACATATCAGGGCCACCTGAGAAATAGGGATCTGGAGCTCATGATCCTGAAGGTAAAAGACCAGGCTTCCTAGGGGTCAGAATGTGCCTGTTCAAGAGTACCTGTTGTTATAATTGATGGCTTGATTCAGGGTGCTCCAACCATTTTATTAGCTTTTATCTCTATGCTCCTGTTTTAGATTCTAGGGAGAAAGAAGCCCAGAACCCTGGCTGAACCTTAGAATCACGTGGGAAGCTTTTAAAAATGCCAACCCCCCAGGCCCCACCCCAAGCTGATTGAATCCGATCTTTGCTAGTGTATGACAAGAAGTGGGCAGAGAGGCAAGGTTGATCATTTTTACCGTTTAGGAGCTCTTCTGGTGACTCTACGGTGTATCCAGGAACGAGAACGGGTTGCCTAGGCCCATCTCTGTCTAGAAAAGGTTAAGGCAGTCTGATGGGCGTTTCTACCATTTTGTATTCAAGGCAAAAGGGCATTTCCTCCAGAGAAAAACTGAAGAGCTGTTAACAAAAGATGGTGGGATGGTGCTGGGTGCAAAATCAACAACTGTCCATCCAGCCTCAGTTTTATTAAGTGGAGATAATAATACCCACTTCGTAGGATTATTGAGAATGTTGCTTGAAGAGCTGGACAGGAGACCCTTAGCACTGGGGGTTAGTATCTTGAGGCTGCTGTCACGAATGACCACAGACTGGGCAGCTCGATACAACAGAAACTTATTCTCTCAGTTCTGGAGCCAGAAGTCAGGACTCAAATGTGAGCAGGGCGGTGCCTTCTCTGAAGACTCTGGGGGAGGCTCCTTCTTTGTTCTTTCAACTCCCTTAACTCCTGGTGCTCCCTGGCAGCAGGTGTATGTCTCTAGTCTCTGCCCCCAGCCTCACATAGCTTTCTCTGCCTGCCCTTTCCCTTCTGCCTTAGAAGGACACCTGTCACTGACTTGGGCCCCCACCCCCCCAACCCAGGGTGATGTCCTGAGATCTTTGACTGACTTACACCTGAAAAGACCCATTTTCCAAATCTGGTCACGTTCACAGGTTCTAAGTGGACATATCTCTTAGTGGCCACCATTCTGCCTATTACACATGGTAAGATTAGGCACATAGAAAAAGTTCAATAACTCATAGCTATTCTTATATGCCTACTTATCAAAGCCATGGAGAAGAAGAATCACATAATATGACCCAATAGAAACTACACATGGATACTTTTTAAATAACTGGGCATCATGTAAAAGAAAGAAGAAGAACCACGTTGGACTTGACAATATCAGGGAATAGGAAAATCTGGTCAAGTGTGAGGGCATCATTTATTATCAACCTAAACAGAGAGCCGGTGGTTGCTTGTATTCTGAGAGATCCCTTGATGTACTTTGTGCTTAAACGCAGCTTAGACCTAACTCCTCCTGGCTTAGTTTCATAATACTCGGGAGGCAGCCCTTCCCTGGGATCGCAGAGCCATCTGGACCATCCAGAGCAGCTGTCCCGTCTTTCCTAGGTTACTTTTTTCACCCAACTCTGCCACTGACTTTTTTTTTTTTTTTTTAAGATTTTATTTATTTGACAGAGACACAGCGAGAGAGGGAGCACAAGCAGGGGGAGCGGGAGAGGGAGAAGCAGGCTTCCCGCTGAGCAGGGAGCCCGATGCGGGGCTCGATCCCAGGACCCTGGGACCATGACCTGAGCCGAAGGCAGACGCTTAACGACTGAGCCACTTGAGGCGCCCCTCTGCCACTGACTTTTCATCTGTCTTGTTCAGGGCACCCCTCTGGCCCCTTAATTATAATGTCTGCTTTCCGCCATGTTTCCTTGCCGTCTCTGTGGACTCAGATGCGTAGACATCTGTGAGTCTCTGTGGACTCAGATGCGTAGACATGTGGATCTGACTCTACCCGCTTTGGCTTATGGTGGTCCATTAGCAGCTCTTTGAGGCAGTAAAAGATTCTCTTATTCTCAAAATAAACAAAGGAACTTGAAAAGCAGTAACCCCCCACCCCCACCGCCCACACAGAACTGAAGGCTGATTCTGCTCTTACCTTGGAGTTCCAGTGTCGTGATGATTTGAAGCTACTCCCGCCCCCAAACCTCACACCATAAACAGGATATGACATAGGGAGCAGGTTTTTGTCTCCGTTGGAAACAATGGGGTTGTGTCTGAAGTCCAGGGGCAAGTTTTCCCCACTTGCCTGAGAGAAGTGGTCTTTGAATATGCATCGAATCACTCACTTTAGTAGTCAGTGACTCCTTTAGTTGAAATGGTGAAAAACCCAGCTTAAGCAAATGGTATCAAAGCCACACAATTTAAAAAAGAAAAAGAAAAAGGTGGGTAGAATAAATGTAGTTGCTCGGGTAACTGAAAAGCCTGGGTGGGCTTCAGACACTGCTGGATCCAGGCGTCAGTCACTGCCACTAGATGTTGCTTCTCCCTGTCTCGTCTCGCCTGTGCCCTCTGTGTTGGCTGTATTTTTGGGCTGTCATCATTGTCACCGGAGGCCCCAGCTTTACCTTCTGTTCACACAGCACACCCAGAAAAAGAAAGTGACTTCCCTAATGATTGTAGAGTTGGTGGAGTGTATCTCACGTCGCTCACTGGGGTCCCTGGCTCAACCGTGAGCCCATCACTGTGACCAGAAAGAATGGAGCTGAGGATTGATCAGGCCTGGGACATGCTGGTTTCAGGGGTCTGAAGTCATCTCTATCCCAGTGACGAGGACAGAGAGTTCAGAGGGCCTGGCAGCCCAGAGACAATTCAGGCGGCATCACAGGGGAACAGACACCGGGCAGGCAAGAGTCTGTCCAACCAACCAAATGAACACACGAAGGAAGCCGAAGGTCAGTTGCACGGGCTGCCTGTCCCAGGTATAGTCGGAGTTGGAGCAGTAGCCGACCCCCGGGCAGTCACCGTGTTCATCTGGCTGTAGGCACACACAGCTGAGGGCAGGGTGGCCCTCCTCGCACACTAGGGGCCCTTCTCCTCCCCGCGAGGTGCCCACCCGGGGCTGTGAGGGGCTCCGGGCTGGGTTTGTGCAGCCTGCCAGACTACCACGTCAGCCGTGGAGGGGGCCCTGAGGCTTCCTGCTCTGGCATCCTCATTTATGAGAAGAAAAATAAATCCTGGGAGAAGTCTCCATTTTGGGGCAATTTGTTCTGCTCCAGCTCTGTTTCCTCTTTCCTGCTTCCTAAGCAGCATTGAGCTCTTTTCTTCAATTCTTGTAAACCTTTTGGGTCAGTACACAGCCCCGGGTGACCATTTTCTCTACTTTTCCCTTTTTTAATTGTAAGCAATGACTTGACTCCGAGAGCAGACCCTTCGCATTTTGCCTTGAAACTCAGCGTTTTCATCTATAGCATGGATGTCCTGATAACAAAATGCCATTTTCTTGCCAGAGTCTGTCATTCCCTGCTCCCGGTCAACCGTCTCCCTGGCCTTGGACACCCACCCCCCGCCATCTCGTGCCGTGGGTCCTCCAGCGGTGGCTTTGGCGGAGAGGTGGCCTGTTGGTTCTGGGGGCTCACTTTCTCATTCACAGGCAGGAAGTCTGCCGACATCAGCTCCTTACCAGCCCTCAGGCATCTGGGATTTCTTGGTCAGGGGGATTTTTTTTTTTTTGCTCTCAGATGTCTTAACTTCCTGTTCTCCAAGCACACACCGTGCTAATGATTTGGTCCTGTCCCTTCCTTATTCAATCACTGCTAGTCCTGTAGAGACAACTTTACTTTAATAACTCTAAAGGAAGATCAAAATGTCCACCATCCTCAGTACAGAATAGCTGCATCTTGGGGAGGCCCCCTTCAGACTCTCCTTGATAGGCAGTGAGATCACAGTGTCCTCTGTTCAGAATCCTGCAGAGGCTCCTGTCACATTCAGAGGTACCCTTCTGGCCTTATCTCAACCCCCATGCCCTCACATACACACTGTGTTCCGGTCCCTTTGGCCTCCTTGCTGGTGCTCACCACCCCCAGATAGGCTACGACCTCAGGGCCTTTGCACATGACTGCTGTGGGTTAACATCCTGTTATCCACTGAGACACTGTGAGACCACGTCAGGTTTCTGATCACAGGTCTTTTTCTCATAGAGAAGTCCCCCTTTGTGCCATTTGTTCTTCCCCATTATGGCACTTCCGGTGCCCCTTCCCTATTTTGTTGTTTTTCTTTGACTTATCACCATCTGCTAATCCACAGATTGGACTTACTTGCTTATCCATCTTCCTCTCCCATAGAATTTAAGCTGTGTGAGAACAGAAAGTGTTTTCTGTCTCGTTCACTGTTGTATACATCTGTTTGCTTAGTGGCCCCAGTCTGGCACATAGGAGGCCCTTACCGCTCGGTGAATGAACGACTTAATTCTATCTTTGACTTCCCGTAATGTCTGTCTTTCGCACTGAGGGAATCTCTTAGATCTTGGTAAAGGACAGAAAAATGGGGAGGTGTGTTTTTATGTGCTGAACATCTCTAGATGGCCACCATTTTATCAAGGGTCTCTACCTGAGCACAGAACCCGCCATTATTCCTTCTCTCCGTCAGTCACTCCAGAGAAGTGTCCCTGTCGGATTCGAGGTGAGAAAGTTCATGCAGGAGTGTGATGCTCAGATGTGCTGGCCAGAGGCGACATTTCCCAGTCACCAACTTTCTTTCTATGTGGCCTCCTTTTCTGCACGTCTCTGCCTCTTCCTTTCTGGTGAGATCCGAGAGGGGCTCCTTTACAGATAATGCTTCCCAGAGATGGCCACATGAAAGGAATCAACTTAAAACAGAGACCAGAATTTCACTGTAAACAGTGAAAAACATCCTTGATTAGGACTTTCTCTGAACAACTGAGTGGATTACTGAAATAATGGCAAGTGATTGCACATGGATACAAGATATCTTTTGGGGGATGATGAAATTATACTAAAATTAGTCATCAGATACGGCTTGATCCAGGTGTTCAAATATGACATCAGTGTTTGGTTTTTGTTTGTTTGTTTGATTTCTTCTCTTTGCCTGTTATGGTGTGGGCTTCATTTTTAGGTTCTGTGTGGTGGCTCTTGGCAGTTCCTTGCTCTCCCCCTGCTGAGATGAGGCACCCAGGAAGAGCCATACTGTGTCTCATTGGCTCTGGTTTGGTTCTAGGACCTGGGGGAGGAGTTTTTGAGGGCTCAAAGTGGGGTGCAGAGGAAAATTTGGGTGGTCCCACCAGGAAGAAGGTGAGTGATTGGGGACAAAACAAAAATCAATATTCCTATATTTCCAAATTCAAGAGTATGAACAACGCAGGGAGAGGAGACGGAGAGAAGGCACGCAAACAAGTTGTATCTCTTTGCTGCTCAGAAATCTACCTGCGTCAGTATGGATGAACGGGAGGCAGCATGAAGATGTGTTTGACTAATTGAGTTTGTGTCAGACTTGCCCGAACTGAGGATGAGCAAACATCATTTATCACTCGTCTGTCAAGCCAGCACTCTCCACCATCAGGCAAAATCAGATGCAAAAAGGTGTTTGGCAAGACAAAAGCAGGATCCAGAAAGAGCTTGTTTCAGCAAGTGAGGGCCTCGGCCTTGGCCTCACCTGCTGGGTCCTATTTGGGAGGCAAGAATAAGGCTTGGTGTGCGTATCAGCCTGAGGGAAACCCCTGCTCCGTTGTGTAGACGTGGGTAGACGTGGGCATGCTGCTTGATCCTGCAAAGCCTCCGTTTCTGGATCTGTGCATTGGGGCTCAGAGTGATTGTAAAGGGGCCAGTGGGTTATTGTATATTTGCCGATATTCCAGATATAATGTCTTTTCTCTCCATCCCACTCTGGGCCCTGGGAGGCTGACCCCTGCAGAGGGCAGTTCCTGTGTCTGCTGGAGTCTGTCTGGGGTTGGCCAGCGGGGCCCTGGGAGGAGCTGAAGAGCAGGCGAAGACAGAGGCTGCAGTATTTATGCCCCACCTGCTCCCTGCAGCTCTGCCCCCCGTGACTGGAACTCCTGTTAGGGGGCCCCTGCCTAAGACGCCCGCTCCCACTGGGTTCAGTAATACTCCTGTCTCCTCTTGCCCCCTCAGATGGTGACCGCCTCCCACTGTGTCTCATCGTTGGGCACCCAGCACCATCTTTTCACTCTCCCCATGAGCACGCCAGCCTCCTGAGTCCGGTTCTCCTTCCTCCTGAGATGGACACATACACAAATAAGACACATGGTGCAGAATAGGTGGAGGTTTCTTGCTTTCGTGTTTAAACAAGCTCAGACATCTAGAAAAGCTTCAAGGACAAGTGCCTAGAACATTTGCTTGCTGAGCTTATTTCTGAGTGACAAAGTAGAGGCTTATCACCCCTGAATGTCTGGTGTGTGTTTTCTGACCAACAAAGACATTCTCTTGCAAAACCACAACACAACCTCAAAATCAGGGAATTAACATGGCTGCATTACTACCACTCCATTTTTAGACCCCAGCTTGGTCTCCCCTGTCTGGATAATCTCTTTCATGTCACGCATCTTTCTTTTCCCTCAGTCTTTCCTAGCATTTCATGACCGTGACACTTCTGAAGATTGCAGGCTACTTATGCGGTGGCCGTCTCTCCATTTGGGCTTGTCTGATGTATCTTCATGATTAGATTCTGATTATGCACCTTTGGCAGGCATGTCTCAGAAGGGATGTTCTGTTCTTCTTGTTGCATTTTGTCAGGTGGCGCATGATTTAAATTTGTCGCGGTGTGAATGATGGTCACTTTGATCACTTCATTAAGGCAGCATGGGCCAGGCTTCTCTACTGCAAAGTCACTCTTGTTCAGAAATTAATAAATATTTCATAGGAAGACATTTAGAGACAATGTAAATATCCTGTTCCTCCTTACAATTCCAATATTTCATTTATGAATTTATTAACAGAATGGGCTCCTGGATTTCTTTTGTCTATGGCTTCTATTTCATTACTATCACTATTTTGATGCTCAGAATATCTTCCATTTGGCCAGTTGGAGCTGTCTTACCATATTCTGTGTCCTCTGACGTGTCGTCCCTGTCCTTTAAGCTCTTCCTTCCTCTCTGGGTATCAGACTTTCCAGGCATACCTTGTAGTTTCCCTGCCCTGGGCCCAGAATCAAGCTGTTCCTTTTAGTAGGGTGTGGTATTTAGAAACCAAAATCTAGGCTCTCGATGTGCTCATTGCTGTGCAGGTGCTCCAGTCCTCTCAGTGGACAGAGCCAGGAAATGTTGTCCGCACATCACCACCTCTGCTCTCTCTTGAGTTCACACTGATAGCTCGAAATCTAATTCAGAATCACAGAACTTATTCCAGATTTCTCCTCTGTCTGTCACTCCCTTTCCCCATCTCCGTACCGTTCCCCTGCAGGCCCCCTTCTCAGTCCCCTCAGGTTCCAGCACCTCTTGCTGGCTGCCCTCCTTGCCCCACCAAGTCTGGGGTTCCTGAGCTTTCCATCCCAGGTAGCTGATCTTCCAGCCACCCCACCTCTGATACCTGGCCGGGGGCCACCGTGTCCATTGCCTACCATGCTAGCCCCCTCCTGGTAGTGTTGCGCTGAGCTACTCTGAAAAGGGGGAGTGTTTGTATTCTTATTTGCATGAATTACACTATATTATATTCTTAGACCATGTCTATACATCTCAAATCAAAGGAATAGGCTGCGACTTCTGTATGTCGAGGTGTCCTTTTCAGGGTGAATGAGCACTCCGACCAGAGATGGCCATGGGCCACACCACACTGACCAGCTGTCTTGTTTCAGAAACTCCTTGTCCACAGGATGAAGGAAAGAATGTGTGATGCCACTTTAATATCCCCTTGTACCCATCAGTGATTACCAAGATGTACCAGGTATGGGAGATCCTAAATGAAGTCAATTTAAACAGTTTTGCAGATGTAGTACCTGAGAAAAAGTATTTTTTGTGTATCCAAATACCATTTTCCCCTTCAAACAAGTATGCAATATTCCCAAAGGGCATTCTTCTTCGTGACAGATACCCACATTTATATATATTAACTTATTCTTCACAAAGACCCCAGGAGATGGGTACAGTTATTACCCCAATGACTGGGGGCACTGAGGTCTTAATGATGCAAATAAAACAAGAAATCAGGACTCTTAAGAATGTGAAATGGCCCTGCTTTCAAGTTGTAGCAACAAATCCAAAATATAGTAAATGCTTTGTGGGACAAACAGTCTGGATGACGGCCTCAGGACAGCCAATTCTTCCCCCCTGCTTCTTTTTTTTTTTTTTTTTTAAAGATTTTATTTATTTATTTGAGACAGAGAGAATGAGAGAGAGAGAGCACATGAGAGTGGGGAGGGTCAGAGGGAGAAGCAGACTCCCTGCCGAGCAGGGAGCCCGATGCAGGACTCGATCCAGGGACTCCAGGATCATGACCTGGAGTATTTATGCCGAAAGCAGTCGCCCAACCAACTGAGCCACCCAGCCCCCCCCCCCCCCCCCCAGCTTCTGATTGCTCAGCTTTGGTAGGAAAGGCAAGATACCAACACTGGTCGGGCATAGACACATGTGAGCACAGCAGCAAGATCCACGCAAATATTGAAGTTCTATCCGGTCCGCGTGGTTGGGGTCAGGAGAAGACTGCTTCCCGGGAGAGGGTCTGTTGGTCCTGGAAGAAGGGGGAGAATGGATGCTAGGCAGACCAAAGCAGGGTCCACTGGAACAGGATCCTCTGGACTTGGTAGAGGTGGGATGGAATGAGCCGAGATGCTGGACAAGAGACAGCAATGGAGAGAGAGAGGCACAGAAGGAGAATGTCGTGAAGAAGCTCGCTGCTTCTGTAGTATTTAAATCAGGGCACCACACCCCTCCCCCAGTTAGGACAACCAAAAATGCCTGCAGACATTGCCAAATGTCTCCTGATTGAGAAACCCTCGTTTGAATAATGCCTGCTGTGTCTCAAGCGTTGTCTTGCATCATAATGTTTTTTAAACCTTTCACTTGGAGAGAATTTTAGACTTTAAGACAAGCCGCAAAAAAACAGTGCAAAGAATCCCATATACTTTTCACCTAGATTCCCCCAAATTAAGAGTTCACTATGTATGCTTGAAGCATTCTTTCTCTGTTTTTGTCTCCCTCTCTGTGTCTCTCTCTCTTTTATTTATACACACACATATATTTTTCTGAACTAATTATAAATAAGTTGCAAATACCAACCCCCGTCAGTGTGTGTTTCCTTAAAAACAAGCCATTCTCCTACATACCCCACGATAGTGATCAAAATCAACAATACAACACTCTTAGAGTAGCGCTACCTAGTGAGACTTCGTAAAGTGTTGCCAATTGTCCCATTAATATCATTTGCAGCAAAATAAAGTTTTTCCTGGTTCTGAATCGCATCCAGAACTGCACAGTGTTTGGTTGTGAAATTCCTTCACGTCTTTAGAATCAGAAACACTGGGGCCGCTCCGTCTCGTATAACCCTGATGATTATAGACCAGCTTTTTGGTGGAATGTCCCTCAATTTGGTCGATATTGATTGTGACACAGTAGCTGTATTCAGTTTGGATTGATCTGGCCCTTCTGGACATGAAGTTTGAGTTTGGATAATTGCATTTGGTGTAAGCTTAGCGTCGCCCATGTCCTGGGATCCCTGCAGGGCCCACTCTTCCTGTTCACGTGGCAGAAGTCCCCACAAGCCTGCTTCCCCCCAGCTGGACATCCCCCAGCACAACGGACACCGGTGTGTGACTTTTAACTGGAGGTTCCAAAGAGCGAGGGGACAGCAGGGGACCTCTCTGGAGGCAGTCATTCCGAATCACCCTTGGTCGAGCCCCACTCACTCTCTGAAGCCCAACACATCCACTGTCCTGGAGCGTCCTCTGTTATGTAAGCTGTCACTTCGGTGACAGTCGAAGGGAGAATCACATCTTCTTGCTTCTTCCTGCCCTCGGCGTAACCAGCTCTTCTGGGCTTTCACACTCCTGGAGAAAGTGCTTATACACACCTGGGCACGCACACCCTCAGGTCTAGGCATTAGATTTTAGGCACCACGGACTCTAAATCCATATTTAGTTGGGAAAAAAAAAAAAAAAGAAGAAGAGTCTCTCTCCTTGGGGCTTAGTCCTGTTAGTACACCCATTTACGTGAACCGATGATACACTGAACATCTCATCTTTATCGGGTTCGTGGAGACTTCACAGTGTCTCCAAGAACATGGGGTATGTGGTTTGTAGGGGTGCAGTCTACCCCCCGCCCCCGGGCCCACACACACCTACAGAACTCATTTTGGAGGATTTTCTGAAAGTATGCCCAAGAGGTGTATTTAAGTCCCCATCTTCAGAAACAGAAAATGACACATGACTTTTAAATTAGTACTTCCTAATTTGCAATCTGTCCTATGTGACTCTCAATAATTTTTGCCATGTATTAGTCTCATCTGCATTTCCATTGACTTAAAAACAGCTTTTCCCTATTTCACATCTTTTCTTTAAGCTTTGCCCAAAGCAAGACTTGCCATGAAAATCACTGTTTTACATGCAAATTGCATTTCTCTCCCCAAAATATTAAAATAAATACATATCTGATAACATGCTTAAAAGCCCTTCTGCGTCTTGCCCCAAATCGTCTTCCACCCCACATGCGGACAAACACTGGCCTGAGGCGTGGCGGCAGATGGCGACAGGCGGAGCTGATGGGCGCCTCTTTCTTCTCCGTGGCTGAGTGTCCTGATTGCGTCCTCTGTCACAGAAATGGGAACCAGGGCTTCTGGAAAAAGTGGACGAGCGGCTTCCCCAAATCCCGAAAGAGCAAATCTAAAGACAAAGAAGGGAAGGTTCTTTGTGGTTCTGGAAGCACAGCGGAGCCTGTGATAACAGGACCCTGCGAATCACGAGTGATGAGTCCTCCTGCCCGATGGTCCCCTGCGTGGAATTGTTATCAGAGCTTCTGCCTCCTTCGCTGGGTGTTGGATTGTTCCAGACCAGGACATCCCCAGGCTCTAGTCAATAAACCATTATCTGAGGCAGCATTTCCCAGCCTTAAGCACGCTCTTTTCAAATAATTATAAATATCTGGAGATTTTTCTCTGCTCCTTCTCCCAGAGGGGTGGACTATTCCTTAAGCACCCTGCTCTGTCTTCTGCAAGCCAAAAGAGCGACAGATAGTTGAACTCTGCCTTCTGCAGCTCATCTAACATAGGAAATATTGAATAGGAAATACTGAATAGCATGTTGAATGCTAAGTAGAGCCCAGGACCCTGATATGCACACACTCCATCCCCAGCTGAGAATCCCTGTCTTGAAGGGAAGCTCCCATCACGCCACACAGGAGTCCAGCTGACCTGGGCGCTCTGAGGTGAGCGTGCCGCCCTCCTGGTGAGGTTAAGCGCTGCAACCAGCTCACCTGGGAGGAAAGGGAGGATTAGGAGGGAATTGGGACACCTCCAGGGAAATTCCTGGGGAGAGCCTCGAATTCCCCATGAGCACAGCCAAGGACCAGTAGACCCGAGGTGCAGGAAAAGCTGCAGCTGTCCAGCACTCAGGAAGCTCGTGAAGCCAGCCCTGCTCCTTAGGGTTTCCGCCTCCACCCACTTGTTGCCAGGAGCACCCATCACCCAAATGTGACAACCAGAACCTTCTCCCTGAGTTGCCAGATGGCTCTGCCTCTGGGCGGGCAGTTGCCACACGTGTGGCTGAGAGCCCAGCCTCCCGCCCTGGGAGTGTGGGAGAGCAGAAGGTGAGATGTCAGTGATGCAGATACAGGGGAAGGGGAAGAGGGTCTAGAGGGGTTGGAGGCCCTGGTTGGCTCCCTGTTTCCCCAACCCTTGCCTGGTGCTGTACCTCGGTGTGGTCCTGCCATCCTTCCACTGAGCACTTGGCGGGGGGGACTGCACGGAGGTCCATCACTGGCCCTCTGTGCTCATTGCTGGGCCCTGGGGGCTGCACCCCCGGGTTCCCTTGCCCCTGGTTCCCAGATGCCTGAGTGCACTCCGAGGGCCGGACAAAAGACTGTGGGGAGATTGAACCACAGGGGCCTCCCCTCCTTTGCTTTGCTCCGTGTACTGCTTCTGGCTGGGGCGGGCTCTTCCCTGAGGCTCTGCTGCCACCAGGCTGCCCTTACCCTCAGGGTCCCATTCTGTTCCCCACGGTTGGCCCTGGCCTCAGGAAGCACCGTCTCCCCACACTGTCCCTCCACCTCTCGGCTGGGTGGTGGCTCGTATAGCGGCTGGTGTCTGGGGGTCTCGCTCTCCGCCTTTGGCTTCTTAGCTCTTGCGTCCCCATGTAATCAGGTCCCCGCAATTAAGCCCCAGTGTCAAGATGACTCCCAACGGTTTCTGTTTTTCTGACTGGATCCTGACAAAATAGGCTTTTTTCCCCCTTATGCATTCTGCTTCTTGCAGTCAGAAGACTCCTGACCAAAAAAGGTGCAAAGAAATATACTTAGATGGAGACCCTTGGGCACAGGCCTGCCTCCATCAGATTCTCCCCCAGCCCCACTCTGAGCCTGTCTTTTATGTCCGTCTAAGGGAGGCTCGTGACCCCTACCCACCTCCCATATAGAGCTGCCTGGGAAGTAGAGCCATTGATGTTTTCCTGACTCACCGTGCTGGAAGGGAAGTTCCCAAGAGCAAGGATTTTGTGTCTTGTGAAACCTGGGCACATGGAGCAGAGCTGGGCACACAGTAGGTGCTTCATAAATACCTGTTGAACAAATACTTATGTAAGAATGCAGTGAGATCCATATAATGGATCCTTTTTAGCATTTATTTTTTTTTTTATTCTTATGTTTAATGGATCCTTTTTAATAAATGGAATAGAATAGAAACTCACGGAGTGCATTTCACATGGTAGGTTGCGGTATTCTGAGTGGGTGTGTGTATGTTTGCAGTCTCTGGCTTGCATTGTAAAATGCATTTCTGACAATAGGGCTTGATTAAAAAAATGTTTAAGAGCTAACGAGCAAGACCACAGGTCACCTCTCTGTGAATGGTAAGGAATTGTGTAAATCTGACCATGTGGTGTCTCAGGAATTATCCGAGAACCTAGAGCATCCCTCTTAAGTCCGGGTCCCACCCGCCTCTCTGCCAGGCACCTCCCTGCAGTGTAACTCTCTCTTCCAGCCATTCCAAAAGACTGACTTCTCTAACCTTGGGATGATATATCCTATAGAAATTGTGGCTTGCTTACAAACTTAGTAAGGAATGAAAAACAAACTTTGGGTGATAAGAAAAGTCACATGGTAGGGTGGGGTTTCATGTCTCGCCTTTAAGACAAAATATCACTCCCTTCTCCTTGAACTTTTGCTTACTTGGACATACCACCCATGGCTGGGGGCGGGGGTGCAGAATACGGGCATTTCTCTCTAGCGCTGGCTCTGGGCAGAATTTCCAGGCACTGGGGGGTGGTTGAGTGTCCCCATCTATTTGTAGGATAAAACAGGATTCTTCATTTCTTCTTCTGGCTGGTGGCTGAAGACAGAAGCTGGAACTTTTAGTTGGGGGGGAAACATCCTGTTTGGGCTCCTGACTTCCATTTTCAGAAGTAGAACAACTCGTAAACTGGCCCGTCATTTTCTTCTTTGTTCCTCTACCTGCTAAGGTCAGGGGTAATTCCTGACGACAAGAAAGGAACGTTCTGGCGACAGTCCAGCCTCCCTCAGAACAAACCAGAGAGGGTATCTTGTGCGTCCTCCCTGTCACCTCCCTGGGTTTTATTTTAATTGCCGTTCTCTTGAAAAGCATGATTCCTATTAAATTATTCATGGTGGTATAATGTTTATGTGATCAGAGTAATTATTATAATTATGCATTGTGAATTTTCATAATTAATGACCTCGCTCAGGTTGCATTTGGCACAGAGTTATTTCCAGAGGGGAATCAGATGATCGGGTCTCCTGGGGAATCAGAATGAAATAAAATGGTGACCCATCTTGAGTTTTGCTGAACAGTAGAAAGGTTAGGTGTTCATCTCTCGGAACGGGGCTGGGAGGCGTCTTGAGGAGAGGTGAAAGGAATGGAATCCATTTCACGGCATCTCTCAGTACACCTGCCCAAAGGTGTCCCACCAGGAGAGTCTGCTGGAATAGCAAGATGATGGGGAGAAAGGGCACATGGCTCCCATCCCACACTGCTCCCAACAGAGACTGGGACCTGCAAGTGTCTCCCCTTATCCAGAACCACCCGATCACACTGAACAACCGTGAAACCACTCCCCATGACTCCTGATAGATAGCAAAGTGGCATTGCTGAGGACTTGGGGTTCAGCTAGCTGCCCCCACCATTCTCGAAAGACTATAAAATGCAAGCCGGTGGGGGAACAGGGCGTGGCATCCCGAGCATGGGAAGACGTTGGATTGGATGTCTTGTGATTGATCCTGTGGTCAGATTTCATCTATTTTATTTCAATGCCTCAATTCCCTCATCCTTGACTTGTATCTGAGGAGCAAGCATGCTGTAAGCCCGGCATAAATATATCGTATGGCTCTTTTGGAAGACCTTTCATGTGTTTAATTCCATCTCAACCTCAGACCCGCTTGAGAGCAAGGCAGCTGCCCTTCCCATTTCATAGATGGGAACACTGAGGCTCAGCATGGCACAGAGAAGCAAGGATGACCTTCTGTGCAGCTGTCTGCCCCCACTTTCACTCTGCCCTTCACACAACTTCTCAGGCTTTTCCCACTGTGTGCCTTTCAATTCCCCCAAGGAGGAGGTAACCCAAAGAGGAAGAGAACAGACAAAACCCTACATAAACTCTTGCTCCATCAGTCCGGACACGTGGTTCAGCCGTGAGCACCAGCTGGGTTGCACCGACGTCAGCTTCCCCTGCCTGATCTTCCTTCCTTGTCCGTCTGGAGTGGTGCATTTTCCAGATCATGGCGAGTCGTCCGTTCTTCCGTTCCCGCCCCCACCCCCTCTGTGGTTTCTTGAAGACATGGACTTTGCCTCATTCATTCCTGTATTTTCTGGATGTTTTGGAGTATCCAGCGGGTAAGAGTGAGACACTGCTTGAAAGGATGTTTTCCTGGGGGCCTCTTCTGCCCCTCTTTCTTCTTGGTGTCCACGTGTCTTTGTCTCTCTTGGTCCTGCTGTATTTACTGCAGGAGCACAGTGTTTTCGGGAATATTTGCTGATTTGGTCTGCAGAGCTCATGGCCAGAAGCCTGAACCCAGGAGCACGTCCTTGGGGCTGATCCGATATTTAGACCAGAGTGTCCGGAACTCTGGCCATTCAGGTGTCATAATTACGGTGCTTTGACCTGCAAGTCCTAGCAACTCTGTCACGTTCCGGCTCACACTCCAGAAGTAGGATAGTTCCCATGTTCACCGATGCTTACTGTTGGCTTCATGGTCAACATGATTCTGTCTCTCCCGGAACGTCCTCAGGGCTGGCCTCATCTGAAAGTTGGTTGTCCTCACGGTCACAGGACAGCTGTCTGTGGCATTCGGGGTGTACAGTTCATTTTATTATGGAGGGGTACACTAGGTTTTCAGGACTTTCTTTCAGGGTTGGGGAGAACCACCCTAAAGATTCCCTCTTCTTGTGTTGTTCATCATATTTAAGACTCCTAGCCATTCTTTTAGCCAGTCACAGGGAAGGGAGCTGGATTAGCCTCCGTGAGGTCAGAACCAAGCCCTGGGGCTGAGAACGGAGTTGGCCATGGGCTACTAGGTTCCTGGTTCTGACGGTGGGGAAGCAGAAGTTTGACTAAAATCAAGAGTATGCCAGGGGCGCCTGGGTGGCTCAGTTGGTTAAGCGTCTGCCTTCGGCTCAGGTCATGATCCCAGGGTCCCCGGGATCGAGCCCCGCATCGGGCTCCCTGCTCGGCGGGGAGCCTGCCTCTCCCTCTCCCTCTGCCTGCCTGTTCTCTCTATCTCTCTGTCAAATAAATAAATAAATAAATAATCTTAAAAAAAAAAAATCAAGAGTATGCCAGGAATTAATGAGTCATTAAACTGACTCGTTTCTTTAACTTACCAACAAATATATATATATATATATATATATATATATTTAGAAATCTCAGGGTTTACTATACATGTAATAATTTCTTCTAATAGGCGTCAAAGTAAGTATATAATAGTAAGAATAAAACCTATGTATCTGTGTGCCATTTTGGGAATCACCGGATTTAGACTGACTTTCCCGCCTGCCCCTTCCACCGAAACCCATCCTGTGATCTTTGGGTAGAAATTGGGATGTGGGAGACGCAGCTGTAATTCTGCCAAGTAGATGTTTTTTTTTTTTTTTCCCTAATTGCGGTGGACATATATTAGTTTTTGCCTTTTTAAACTTTCATGCCTCAACAGAAGGAGTCAGAGCTTGCTTTCAGGGGTGGGACTAGCCAACTTCTCCCTCGGCCCTGGCTTGAAATGACAAGCAGCAGACAGAATGAATACCTTCATTGCAGGAGATAATGTAGTATTGACTTCTCGCCTCTGGTTAATTTTCTGTGCAGTGAACACCGTGCTGACGCAGGGCTGAGCCTGATGGCCCCCCACCGGTGCGGGGCCAGCGTCTGGGAATATTGTAGGTTTGTAAACTCAGAAGGGCTCTAGCGTGGAGCCAGATTTATTTAAAGTCATAAATGGATTTTTGGATTACCCGTGGTCATGCCTCTGAGTAATTTATGGCCCCAAGCAGGGCTGCAAGTCACTACTAAGCTCAACTCCCGGGGTGGGGGGTGGTCAGCGAGTGTCTTGCCTTAATTACGTGGGGTCTCCTCCTCTGTGTTCCTCCTGCGTTGGGTTCTCGTTGCACTGGGGGCTGTGGATGCTGGCTTTGAAGGCCGTGGACTTGAACTCAGAAGGTGCGAGTTTAATGCTTTCCCTCTCTCAGTCCTTTTGGAGTGCATAGAAATATCTACTGATTGGCACATTGTGTGTGTGTGTGTGCGTGTTTTCTTTTTTTAGGATTCAGTGTCTCATCTGGACCTTTCCCTCCAGACACCCAGTGATTCTAAGGGAAAACTCTCTGAGTAGAATGATTCGTTTGAATTTTAAAGCATAAACCGTAAACAGAGAATGGAATGGTTGTTGGACACTAGGGCTTGAGGGTGGGAAAACTGGGGGGATGTCAGTCAAAGGGCACAAACTTCCAGTTATTAGATGGGTCAGTTCTGGAGGTCTCATGGATAGCCCGGTGACCACAGCTAATACTGTGTTGTGTACTTGGAAGTCACTGAGAGTAGATCTTTTTTTTTTTTTTTTTTAAGATTTTTAAAAAATTTATGTATTTGAGAGAGAGAGAGCATGAGAAGGGGGAGAGGCGGAAGGAGAGGGAGAAGCAGGCTCCCCGCTGAGCAGGGATCCCGATTCGGGGCTCGATCCCAGGACCCCGGGATCATGACCTGAGCCGAAGGCAGACGCTTAACCCACTGAACCACCCAGGCGCCCCGCTGAGAGTAGATCTTAAATATTCTCTCTGCAAACCGATAGTAGTTACGTGACATGATGGGCGTGCTAATCAGCCGTACTGTGGGAATCACTTTGCAATATGTTTGTGTATCAAATCACCGCATTGTGCACCTTACACCCACAGTGTTATATGTCCAGTAGACCTCCATAAAGCGGAGGAAAAAATAAAACACGATCCTTTCCCCGGGGTCTGATCAATCCCCCGAGACCCCAAACACTGAAAGCAAAGTCATGGTCCTTGCTGACCATCTGCGGTCCACAATTAAAACCATGCTTAGCTATAGAGCATGTGAAGAGAGCCCAACAAAATCCTTATTTTCTCGGGATTCTGACTTTGGTTATCAAATGTTTCGGAACCCCCTTCACGTTGGGTTCTCCGATGTGCCTGGGCTACCTCTAATTGCCTAGAGAGTACCCAAGTGCCACTTTCAGCTGCAAGCATGCTTCGAAAGGTCACAGAGCGTTTTTAGATTTTCCTCCTATTTGCCTTCTCAGCAGCTCTTGGGTAGGCCCCTCTGCCCAGAACTGTCGAGGATGCTGCCGGAGAGAGCCATAAAAAACACGTGGTGACCGTGCTTAGTACCCGGCGTGTGCTCTCCTTGCTGGGGCGTCCACTTCAGATTGCCTGTGGGCTCTGGTCCCACCTAACGCCCCCCCCCCACCCCCAGCCCCACTCCCTCCCCTAGGCCTCAGCTTTATTCAAAGGAGTGGACCCTTGTGCCGGTGGGGGGGGGGGCGGGTTTGAGAACATGCTTCTCTCTTAGAAATTTAGGATTTGGGTGGGTATCAGGCTCCATCTTTGGGGGAGCTGAGCTAATCTCAAAACTCAGGGGCTGCAGGGCGACCACATTTTACCATGCACGTGGGGGACCCGCCAAGAATGCCCTCTCTCCCTGTGGCCCTAGCATCCACAAATCACTGTCTCGCACCCCACCCCCCCTGCCCCCTGAGAACCATGTCTCTTCCGATGCCTGGGTATTTGCCTTGGTTTCTGAAGAGTCAGTTCTACATTATGGGATGGTAATATTACTATTTTAAATTATTAAATTAATTAAATTCTATTCCCCATACCACCATCACCATGAAATGACGAAAAAATTTCCCAAAGACCAGAGGAAAGGGATGCATTTCATTTGCATTGATTTGGCAAAGTAGGGCCCAACAGTGGGTGCCCCGTCTTAGTGGAGCCTGCTGTGTAAATGGCTGTCACTTGGCCGATCGCTTCGGGCCTGACATTGATGTGCTGGGTGGGACCGGTGTCAGGGAGAGGAGTCCGGGACAGAACTTTGTACTGAGGTTTTGTATTGTCATTAGCACCAGATATTCTCAGATCCCCTGGCAGGTGACATCCACGCTGTTGTCTGGTGGTGGTGCTGTCCCTCTCAGATGGAATGGCCACGGCTGCGTTCCACAGAAAAGCGGGGGCCAAGCATGCAAAACCAGGTTTCTTGATCATTCTGTGACTCGTAGGGGTTCCTCTGGCTGGCTGTCTCCGTCCGCCCTGGAGTGCCACATGGGACGCTAACTTTGGTAGTGTTGTCCAGCCGAGTACAGAAGTGGCCTGCCTCTTGTCATGTCGCAGATTGGCCAACGAGATGTGCTGAGCATCTACCGTGTGCAGATCACTGTGCAGTACCAAAGGAGAAGGGGCTTTTCGGGGAGAGCTATAGGTGCTTCCTCGAGAAGCTTGGAGGTGGGGGTCACGAGACGCATCCGAGGGACACAATGTCAAGGCGTCAGAGCTTGGACCTCAGTCAACATGAAATGATTTATACGCATTGAAGACACGTGGGCTGAGTGGTGGTTCATAGTTGAGGAGGATCAACCTAGATGAGCTCTTCCAAGAGGGTCTCTCGGGCATTGATTTGTGGACATTTGGGGCACTTCCTGTATCAGTTTGTAAATCCCCCCAATGAAGTGCCTTAGCCAACAGCTTGGGAAGCATCTGTGGACCCTGGGGCAGTGCTCCCCACCCCCACTGGTCTCCTCCCATGGGAGCAGGAAGAGATGGAAAGCATGGCAGGGCAGGCCACAACTTTGCTTCTAAGACCTTAGGATCCGTGCCCCTTCTGGCCACAAGGATATTGATAAAGTCCAAATTTTATTATTTGACCAGACCATGTGGGTTCGAGCTTCTGCTTATGGGTGTCGAAGCAAGAGTAATCATTCTCTCTTCTATTGTTTAAGCAAAAGGAAATTTGTTATTCTCCCAACAAGAGGGTCCTATGACAGCACGCATAAAGATGTATCGGTAAAAACGGGCCCAAGCTTTTAGGGGCTCCAGCTCCGTCTCTGGTCAAGCCCTGCGAGGCCTGCTTTCTCCAGGGCCCCCGCCCCCCAGACCGTTCAGGTCACAGTGTGTTGGCAGATGTTCTGATAATAAAGCAGCACAGGGATCCCTTGTTTCTGACCCCGAGTCCTGACGTTTTCTTCATTTGGGGAGAGAGGGCAAGGGATTGTGTTCATAGTTTTTGCAGAATTTCAAGCCTGTCTCTCAAAATAACTTCTGGCCACATAGTCATCGGTCAGTCCAAGCAAATAATAGCGTTGTTCATCCAATTCCTCATAAGCAGCAAAGGCTGGGGCAAGAGATCCTGACCCCTCAGCGTCAGCGGCAGTGGGCAGGCGGGCCTGCGGTGTGCCCGGTGGTCATCATGGCAGATTGCAGAAATTCTCCTTCCCTCCGGGGATGCAGGCCGCTGGGCAGCTCCCCCCACCAGGAGGAGAGTCTTAACCTCCCTACGTCTTAAATCCAGCTTTCCTTGTGATTGTGTTGGCCAAGGGAACATGGCAGGAGTGACATCGTACCAGTCGGTTAGGAGCCGAGGCCTCGGGAGGTTTTGTATACTTCCGTGTCCCTCTTGGAACCGACCTGAGTCGCCATGTTAACAAGCTTGGGAGAACCTGCTGGAAGAGGCCGTGAGGCCACCAGGGAGGAGTCTTCTCGGCTCCAGTCATTCTTGACCAGCCAGTCTCCACCAGCCTGATGGTCCCTGCAGACACAGGTGTGTGAACCCAGCAGAGCCCAGAAATCTGAGCTAAATGCTCAGTTGTTGGGTTATTGTTTTAGGCCAACTAAGTTCTGGGGTAGTTTGTTACATGTCAAAACTGACTGATACAGTTGGTGTCACCAGAAGTCACGAGCAACAAGTAATTTGAACACTGAGAAGTATTGTTGAGGGCATAAACACATCCCTTTTCTTTATCTTTTGTAAATGCATTTTATCCTTTTCTCTGTGCCTGAGTATAAGTGTGGATGGCTGCAAATAAGTGGCATTTGTTGAAATTGTGAACCTGAGAGATTGTGTGCATGTACGCTGAGCTTTGGAACAGCCTTCTGGAAGCGCTAGATATAATCTGCTTGAAGAGAAAGCATCAGTGCACGTGAAACAATCATGGGAAATTTAGGGGACGAGTTCAGAAGCCTTGCCTCCATGGTTTCCACTCAAAGCTCCTGCAGCTTTGAAGGCTGGGAGATGGAGAAAGGGGAGTCTGGCTAGTGTGGGCAGGAAAGGCTCCTGGGACAGGACAGGGTGGCTGGGAAGAGAGGCAGGTGGAGGGGCCGGGGCTTGAAGCAGGGTACCCAGGCCTGACTTGCACTGGCTCAGACCAGTACGGAGGAGGCTGATGGCTAGTGGGTTCAGGGTGGGGAGAGATGGGAAACAGGGTGCATCCCGTTCTCATGCCTCCAACCAAGACTTCCTTGGAGGCTCTGCATGTGATTTGTTGGTCCCAAGAGTGAGGATCTCACTTATAAAGAGACCATTTCAGTTATTTGCACACAATCCCCATCTTGGCAGTTATTCCCTTTCCCCCAAATTACCCAAGCCCCCCACCCCCCGCCCCTGGAAGTCCTGAATCCTGAAATCACTATCAACCCTGAAAACGAAATACATCCTTCAAACTTAAAGTTTGCCTGGCGCTTTGGCCAATTCTGTGACTCCGTGTTGTGGTTTTGTGGCTTTTCCTTGTTCATCATTATTATTCATAATTAAATTATCTGGAATGACGACACCACAGCTGTTACACAGTGGGCATCAGATGACATTTAAACATCATTACCTGAGGCTTTAATGGAAGAGTTGGCTGGTGATTAAAAGCAGGAACTCCCCACAGCCATCCAAAGAGTTGTCTTTTGCAAATTGCCTGTTTTAAGAAGACCCTCCCCACTCCACACACACCTATTACTCAGTCTTTCAAAGAAAATGTAATGCCAGCATCCTCTGCGTCTGGATTTTGGAAGAACTATGTTGATTTTTTTTTTAATTTTATTTTATTATGTCATGTTAGTCACCATACAATACATCATTAGTTTTTGATGTAGTGTTCCATGATTCATTGTTTTCGTATAACACCCCCAGTGCTCCATGCAGTATGTGCCCTCCTTAATACCCACCACCAGACTAACCCATCCTCCCACCCCCTTCCCTCTAAAACACTGTTGGTTTCTCAGAGTCCATAGTGTCTCATGGTTCATCTTTCCCTCTGATTCCCCCCACCTTCATTTTCCCCTTCCTTCTCCTAATGTCCTCCATGCTATTCCTTATGTTCCACAAATAAGTGAAACCATATGATAATTGACTTTCTCTGCTTGACTTATTTCAC
Organism: Mirounga leonina; assembly: GCF_011800145.1. Lineage (NCBI taxonomy): Eukaryota > Metazoa > Chordata > Mammalia > Carnivora > Phocidae > Mirounga > Mirounga leonina. The sequence continues at coordinate 3,372,944 of NW_023270436.1, read as the reverse complement.
TTAGCATAATCTCCTCCAGGCCCATCCATGTTGATGTAAAAGTTGGGTATTCATCCTTTCTGATGGCTGAGTAATATTCCATTGTATATATGGACCACATCTTCTTTATCCATTCGTCTGTTGAAGGGCATCTCGGCTCTTTCCACAGTTTGGCTATTGTGGACATCACTGCTATGAACAAAATCCCAGCTAATAGGATCCAACAATACATTAAAAGGATCATCCACCACGACCAAGCAGGATTTATCCCCAGGATGCAAGGGTGGTTCAGCATTCACCAATCAATCAATGTGATAGAACACATTAATAAGAGGAGAGAGAATAACCATATGGTCCTCTTGATGCAGAAAAAGCATTTGACAAAATACAGCATCCTTTCCTGATTAAAATTCTTTAGAGTATAGGGATAGAGGGAACATTCCTCAAGTTCATAAAATCCATCTATGAAAAACCCACAGCGAATATCATCCTCAATGGGGAAAAGCTGAGAGCCTTTCCCTTAAGATCAGGAACACATCAAGGATGCCCACTCTCACACTGTTGTTCAACATAATACTAGAAGTCCTAGCAACAGCAATCAGATGACAAAAAGAAATAAAACGTATTCAAATTGGCAAAGAAGTCAAACTCTCTCTTTTTGCAGATGACATGATACTTTATGTGGAAAACCCAAAAGACTCCAACCCCAAATTACTAGAACTCATCCAGCAATTCAGTAATGTGGCAGGATACAAAAATCAATGCACAGAAATCAGCTGCTTTCTTATACACTAACAATGCAACTGTAGAAAGAGAAATTAGAGAAATGATTCCATTTACAATAGCACCAAAAACCATAAGATACCTCAGAATAAACCTAACCAAAGAGGCAAAGGATCTATACTCTAGGAACTTCAGAACACTCATGAGAGAAATTGAAGAAGACACAAAAAGATGGAAAAACATTCCATGCTCATGGATCCGGAGAATAAACATTGTTAAAATGTCTATGCTACCCAGAGCAATCTCAATGCCAATTCAATGCCATCCCGATCAAAATTCCAATGACATTTTTCAAAGTGCTGGAACAAACAATCCTAAAATTTGTATCGAATCAGAAAAGACCCCAAATCGCCAAGGAAATGTTGAAAAAAAAAACAAAGCTGGAGGCATCATGTTGCCTGATTTCAAGCTATCTTACAAAGCAGTGATCACCAAGACAGTATGGTACTGGGACAAAAACAGACATATAGACCAATGGAACAGAATAGAGAACCCAGATATGGATGCTCAACTCTGCGGTCAAATAATCTTTGACAAAGCAGGAAAAAATATGCAATGGAAAAAAAACAGTCTCTTCAATAGATCGTGCTGGGAAAATTGGACAGCCACACGCAGAAGAATGAAACTCGACCATTCTCGAACTATGTTGGTTTTAGACAGTGCCTGGAACTGACCGTCGCGGGTCGTGTCTAAAATTATGCGATGATGCTTATTGTAGACATTAACTCAAGGAGCCAGAAATCCATTTTCAGGGTCTCCTTGAGGCTTAATTCAGGCACTCAGCATCATGCATGATGGGCAGTTAACGGGGTCTGAGTCTATGCCCATCCCACTACCACACTGGCCACCAGTGACGGTCACTCCCGGGTTCCTCCATTGACTCCCACTTGAAATGTTTACAAGTTGCAGCTCAGAGTGCACCTCTTTGCCTCATGAAGAAATTCTGTTGTGCAGTTTGGCGGTTTATGCTTTTTCTTTTGTCATGTTATCTTTAGAAAGGCTGGAGGGAAAGTCTGATGATTGCGTGAGGGGTAATACGCACGCGACAGCAGGATCTCTGTAGCCGTGTGAAGCTGTTTTTACTGTTTTGGTTTCTGAAGCCTTCAAGAAGGGCATAGAAAGAGAAGAAGGGGCCTTTGTCCACTTCCACCAAGGCTCAGTTTCACCAGCTGCCCAATGGATTACGGGTACAGTTTGGGAGGAAAGGAAAAATGAGGTAGCAAGGGCTGCTGTGGTCTGAAAGTCTATGTGCACCCCAAATCCATGTGGAAATCCCACCCTCTGAGGTGATGTGTGAGGATGTGTGTCCTTTGGGAAGGTGGGGCCTTCATGAATGGGGTTGGTGCCCTTGTGAAGGAGACCCCGGGGAGCCCCTCACCCCTTCCACCACGGGAGGATGCAGGGGGAGGCCGGCCCACCGCCTACAACCTGGAGACGGTTCTCGCTGCTCCCCAACCCTGCTGGCGCCCTGACCTGGGACTTCCAGCCTCCTCCCCCCTCCCCGTGAAGGATAAATGTCTCTTGTCCGTAAGCGCCCCAGGCTGTGGTATTTTGGGATAGCGGCCCCTGACAGACCAAGGAAAGGTAGATTGCTACAGGAATGGGAGACGGGTGTTTGTCTGTCTTTGCTGGTACTCCTGCCCCCCACCCCAAGCGGGTCACCTGGCGTTATGCTGGCAAAGTGTGGCTGCTCCAGGTCTGGATGTGTCAGCCCTGAGGGTAGAAGCTCGGCCCTGGGGTTGAGGAGCTGCTTGAATACCCTGATTATTACTACAGGGACAAAGGGAGGGAACCACTCGAGCCCGAATGAATGACCTTCTTTCTGGCATCCTCAAGAATCAATCTTTGGCTGGAATTCTGTTGACCATAGTTGGGTCACACGCCCACCGCTGGGTATATGACGCTTTCCAGGGACCTTACCAGCTTTCAGGACTTACTTTTCCACTTAGATTGGGCAGTCTGGGAGGAGTGATATCGCCCACCAATGCCCTTCGAAATCAGGGTGCTATCCGGCAGGGAGGAAGTTGTCAGAATGTGCAAATATTCACCCCACCCAAGGGCCGAAATGTGGCCTAGAAATTTAGGAATGTTTTAGTAACGATGTTCAAAATCATCTGCACATAAAACTGTAAGCCTCAGCTCTCAGAATTTGAAAAAAAAAAAAAAAGGAGTGAAGCTATTATCAAGGGTCCATATTTTAACGTACATTATTACATTTCACAATTGTTTTGCAGGATAAATTTCTATCAGGTGACATGAAAATGAGGCCAGATATTTCCATAATCTCCTGTGACCCAAATGTATTATGAATTCCTTCATCCAGTTTTAATATAACTCTAAATTATTCCTCGATGTCTATTAATAATTAAGGAAAGCAAAAACTGTATTATCTCTTAATGGCATTTTGACTTTTTTGTTTCTTTTTGGAATCAATGTTCCCGGTGCATTTCTTACGATGTCAGGATTCCCAAGAACTCTAGATCTCTGTGTTCTGTGACTTTCGTGCCCTTGGTGGCCGAGCTCAGCTGTCACCTGTGGACGTCCCTGCCAGTCCCTGCACCCCGTGGGTCACCCTCATTTACAAGGGGCCATCGGCTCACTCTTGGGGGATGCCCTGCTTGCCTCCAGTGCCCTAGTGTGCGGTACCAGCCCCCAGGCTCCAGAGGTGGTCGCACGACCCAGGCCCTGGGAGAGCCGTGTGTTTCGTGGGAGTAAGTGGCTGGCTCAGGGGCTGGCAGATTTGCAAAGTGGGGCCAGTCAGAAGCAGTGAGTGACAGTTCCTGGGACTTTGGCTGCAATAATTTGACATTTCTTTTTAACCTGGGTTAAAAAGCTGCTGGTGCCCATCCTGCCTATAGACACAGCCTAGAAGCTCTCGGGACATCATCTGAGCTCCTAGATCCAGTGTCTTTTGGACCCAGGCATCCCCCTGAGACTTTTCCATCATAGGAGCCCATAAAATGTCCTCTTGGGATATTAAACCTCAGGGGGGTTGGTTGCTTTTTTTGTGTTACTGAGTCTTATTAAACACACTATCCTATTTCCTTTTAGTTCCGGTGATCAGATTCTGGAAGTTCGTTCCCTTTATCACAATCTAGAAGCACGCTGCTCAGGACGGCCAACGGTCCTGATGAAGGTAGTCAGAGGGAACACAGAGACCAGTGTACATAAGGGACTGGAATTGTGTTGGGCAAGTCATTGGCACTCACGCCAGGTTTATAGAATGAATGGAAGAAGGGGAAAGAACTCTAAGTATCAGAGGGCTGTTGTCTCTCCAGCAGGAGGAGGATGGGCAGGGCGGGGCAGGCAAGAGAACGCTTTCCTCCCGTGCAGCTGACCTTGACCGAGCATCCGCTGAGCACTGTGGGTGCACGCCGGAGGTTTGCTCCCCTGGACTCTTCTGTGGCTCTCCGTCGACTCCAGAGGAGATGCTAGAAATCTTCCGGTCTCATCTTCGTGGACTGAGGTTCTTCCTTCGTGTGAACTAATTAGCTCTTAGGTTCAATTACCTGGTCTCCCTTGGTCCCCATAGAAGGAAATGGTATTTTTAAAAGGTGATGGAAAGTGTTTCCCCCCCCAGCTGTGGTGACACGGATAATTGTCATTTCTGTGCTGGGTTGAGGCCAGCCTTAGGGAATATTTGGTGTGTCTGTGATGACAAAAGACCCAGGAGACACTTGAGAGCCATCCGTGTCCTCACTCAGGCAAAGAGAGAGTCCTTTCAATAATGTCCCGTGAGGCCAGTGCCTCCTTCCCCCGAGACCTGGTGGGCAGGGATGTGTGGATCCGGAGCCAAAGGTGGATGCTGGAGTTCGCGAGCCGCGTCCGGGAATGAGAAGCCGGGAAGGAGAAGGATGCGCGTCTTGCTTTTTGTCTTTTAACCTCGTGAAACTGGCAGATTACCTGTCCTTACAGAGTGTCAGGGTCTTGTTTGTAAACTAGTAATGCAGACCACGTGGCAAGTACCCACACGTGCGTTTTCTTGTGGAGCCGAAAATCTCACCTACGATTAACCTCCAAGTGTGCAGCTCAGGGGTGCCACGTACGTTCCCCATGCTGTGCAACCGTCAACTCTCCGTAGTGTCTAAACATCTTCATCACCCCGGAGAACTCGGGTACCCTTGGCATTCACTCCCTGCCCCCTGCCCCCTGCCCCACAACCCCTCATCTACTTTCTGTCTCTGTGCATTTGCCTATTCTGGGTGTTGCATATAAAAAGGATCCTGCGATACGTGACCTTTACGAATGGTTTCCTTTACGTGGCGTGACGTTCTCGAGGCTCACCCGTGTGGTGGCAGGTGGCCTTCTTCGTTCCGCTGCCCCCCTGTCCGGATGCACCACACTTTGTGTAGCCCTTCATCGGTTGGTGGACATCTGGGTTGTTTCCACCTTCCAGCTAGGACGCATGGCGCTGCCGTGAATGTTCGTGGACAAGGATGTGCATTTTAATGATGGCGAACGTTATTATCAGCCATTTATGTTAATAGAGAATTAATTAAATACTATGTAATTGATAGCTACTTAATACCATCATTAACCGTATTCACACTAGCGCTATAAAACCTCTATATTAATATAATAATATTGGTACTGCACACCGCACATGCAGCCGGCAGACCCAGGCCCAGGGGCGCTCACCCCGGACCTGCTCCCCGTTCTCCGGGGTGCGGACCCGCGGTCTCCAGCGCTCCGATAAAATCAGGTCCCCACTACTTTGCAGCTGTGACCTCAGCCACTCTTGGTGCAAAGGCCTCATGCAGAGTGGGCTCTCCTCATTGCTTTCCTCCTGGTACTCGGCGCAGCCCGGGGGGAACATCACCTACTTAGGACCAGACGCTGGGCTGATTTCCACGGCGAGCGTGCGCCACGGGGAGCGGGTTCTCCGGCCCCACCCGCAGACCACAGCGCAGGCTGATCAGAGGGGCCGGCGTCTCTGGCCCTCCTCTCTACGTTGGTTTTCTCAAGGTAAAAGTCAGAAAATGCAGCCAGAGTGACCAAGCTACCACCAAACACCGATGGAGTCGATCAGATTTGCCCAGAGGCGAGTTCCTCACCTGCATCACTTTGAGGACAGTTCTTTGCAGGACACAGTGACGGCCCGTGATGTAGGGGTGCTGCCCAGACGCTGCCCCTTCTGCGTGGCCCCTGCAGGTGATGGCACAGCTGGACGCGCCCTCCCCTCCCCAGGCTCAGCCTTCCAGTCCAGCAGGCTCTGGCGAGGCCCCCTTCTCCCCTGGCACCCTCGGCCCGTCCCAGCGGCTACCTGCATTTGCGCCTTTTCCAGGGGTGACTCGGACTCAGAAGGGGAGTCGAACCCCTGGCCTCATTCTAAGCTTACCTCGCACTGAGTGCGTCAGGATGGAGTGGCAGGGGACGGGCGTCCAGCTTCAGAAGCACTGACAGGATCCACGGGACCTGGTTGACTCATTGTTAACACAGCCCAGCAGTGGAGACCATCCCAGGCACCGTGGGCCCCGGGTACCGGAGGATACCTTCCCGAGTCTTCCTCCCTCCCTCTCCCGGTCCCGCTCTCCTCTGAGTTGCCCTCCGTGGTGGTAGGAACAATGTCTCCGCAGATCCATGGAGGCTCCTTGTGTGACCTTATTTAGAAAGAGGATGTTTGCAGCGGTCCTACTGGAATGAGATGGGCCCTGAGTCTGATGACTAGGGTCCTTAGAAGGGAAAGGAGAGAGGGATTTGGATTCACGGATGCACAGGAGAGACGCCACGTGACCACGGGGTCAGAGACTGCAGTGAAGTGGCCACACGCCGAAGGCACCAAGGATCCCAGGAGCCACCAGGAGCAGGGAGACAGGCTCGGACCAGACTGTCCCCCAGGGTGTCCCGGAGGGGCCAGCCCTGCTCACACCTTGATTTTGGGCTCGTGGCCCCCAGAACGGTGAAGCAGTATGCTTCTCAGCCAGTCCGTGGTCATTGGTTACAGCAGTCCTGGGAGAGTCATGGCCTTTAGCATCTGCAGTTCTCACCGAGCGGAATCGGTGATGCTTCGGCTGCCTGGGGGCTCACCACCTGCACACCTGGGCCGGCAGGCAGGGAGGCGTGCCTTTTCCCTTGCTGTTGGATCTGCCCAGTGGAGGGGTTGCCCAGGCCACACGACCAGCCTCCTGCCCACAGAGAGGGCATCCTCCGGTCTGCTCTGGGCGGGGCGGGCAGGCTCAGCCCCTGGGGGAGATGGCGGGGGTCCAGAGATCCTCGTGGTCACTGCCGTGTGTTTGATACCACGTCATTTCAGTCCCATGAGCAGAGCGCAGAGAAGCTAAGTGACTCGCTCAGGGTCACTCGGTGACGTTAAGTCCAGAATCAGCCTCAGCACCGGGCTCCCAGTCTCCCTGCTAGGACTCTTGCACATGGTCTCCCCGATGCAGACCAAAGACCCCAAAAAAGTGGGGGATTCTTTTCCCAGAGGCTGACATTGCCCAACATCATGACAGGCTTTTCTCCATCTTTATTACCAGTGAGCCAACGCATTTCTGATAGCAGGATTGTGGATTACCCACAGCAAACAGACAGAGATTTCCATTCTGTGAGGCCCTGGAGGACCTCACAGAGGGTTTCTTTTTACTATGATTAACAAGAATGAAGCCCCTGGGACTGTAGATGGGGCCAGCAGAGTGGAGTAGATTAAGTGGTCGAACTGGGATCCTTCAGGGAGGCTGGCCACAGCCTTTGGATATTTGTGTCCTATAAGGTGATTTCCTACCATGGGCACTGTGGGCAGAATTATAGTGAAAACACAGCGTATGGACTAAGTGAGTTATAACAGGAGGGTGCAGGGATGGCTGAGCATATGGGGATTAATTTACTTTATTATATTTCTTCTCCAAGGAGAATCTTTGAGTTCTCACAAAGAAGAAAGACCTGCCCCTCCCCCGCTTGTTTGAGGCTAGATACTCTCTTTATACTGCAAGTTGTCTGAGAAGTTGATTAAATCCATCACTCACAGCAGAGAAGAAAGGGGTGGGAACCCCCACAAATGGCTGGGGTCCCTGGGAGACACTTGAACTTGGAATCTATTTAATAACTGTTGGCACGGAAAGCAAACAAGAGTCTCCCAGAGATCAAAGGACTTTTATCTCGCTCAGCGGAGAAATCTGTTACTTCAATCACTTATTGTTTGAGCCAAAAATATCCCCGGAGTGGGAAAAGAGGAAGAAATGTGTTGTCCATTTCATTCTTGACTACAAATCCGAGGAGTTGCTTTGTAGCTGATTTTTGAGTTTTATAAGGAAAAAAATGTAATTGGTGAAGGCACGAATTAATAGCTGATTCTCTTACCTCTTGTCCGGGCTGTTCAAAGTTAGAGTTTAGGGTGTGTCCTTGCTGGGGGGTTAGGGCCTGGGTGGCTCAGTCCGTTGAGCATCTGCCTTCGGCTCGGGTCGTGATCCCAGGGTGCTGGGATCGAGCCCCGCATCGGGCTCCCTGCTCAGTGGGAAGCCTGCTTCTCCCTCTGCTGCTCCCCCTGCTTGTGCTCTCTCTCTCATAAATACATAAGATCTTAAAAAAAAATTAATAGATTGTGTCATTGGCAGAAAGCTCACTCATTAATCCCTCCATGTTTAATTGAGAACCTACTATGTGCTTCCCACCTTTGGGGAAACTCGGTGGTAGAGTGGGTTGAATAGTATGTCCCCCAAATTCCGTGTCTGCCCAGAGCTTCAAAATGTGGCTCTATTGGGAAGTAGAGTCTCCACAGATGCAATGAGTGAAATTAAAATGAGGTCCTACTGGATTGGGGAGGACCCTAAATCCAGTGACAGTGGCCTTGTGAGAGAGGATACGGAGACAAACACACACAGAAGAGGAGGAAGGTGAAGACGCGGGCAGAGGCGGGGGTGCTGTGTCCATGAGCCCCGAATCGCCGAGGACCGCCAGGGACGCCAGACGTTAGCATTCTCCCCCAGCGCCTTCCCAGGGAGTGCGGTCCTGCCGACACCCTGACTTTGGACATCTGGTCTCCAGATCTGTGCAAGAATCAATTCCTGTTGTTTCAAGCCTCCTACTTTGTGGCGCTTTGTTCCAACGACCCCGGGACAACAGCCCAGTGGCCTTGCAGCGAGGTCGCCCTCCTTCAGGGAACAGGGGTGTGTTGTGAGAAGCAAAGAGAGGCCCAAGCAGGGGCAAGGGGTGTGTTCGGGCCGGGGGGCGTGCAGGAAGAACCTCATTTCTCCTTTGTCACTGATTCAGTGATCTGTGTCAGCAGGGAGCCCCATGGCCCTGCCCACGGTCGGGACCACTCTGGGCGTGTGGGGGCCCAGGTGGCCCAACCCATCCTGACTCCAGGTAGAAGCCACTGGGGCAACTTTGCTCTCCCCGTCCTTCCTCGGTTTCCTTGTTGTCCCCTCCCAGCAGTAAAACAAACCCAACAGACTTGCTGGAGGGTTTTTGGTTGATTTTGGAAACACGCCTCTTCCATTCTAGGGAAGGGAGGACGGTTGACCCCGACCGTCATTGGAAAGGACCAGAGCTAAAGTCGACTGTGACATCTCTGAAGGACCCCAGGCTTTGCATTTGGAAATGCAGCTTGAGAAAGCCAGGGAGGCACGCTTTGTAGCTCTTGGGGTCACAGACTCAGGATGACCAGGATGCAAATTAAAATGAGACGTTCCCGTGAACCTCTGGGGTGGAGGGAAAAGCAACGGTCTCTGCTTCATTATTGTTAACCATTTCTCATTTGCCCACTTTATTTTTCACATTTTAATGTGACATCATCTTGGCTTAATTTTTTGTTTTATTTTTATGATTATGTTTTGCCTACGGTGTAGACCTGGCTTCATCCTAACACACTTCCTTCTCTGCACCGTGTGTTACTCACTTGTATTTGTATAATTATTTAATTAATTATGTTTAAATAATGTGATAAGCAGCTGCAAACTCATCACCCAAAACCAAATCTGGGACCTTGATATATATTCATTTAACCTGATTTTTTTTTTGAATAGCTGTACCCACAAGCATTTAAAAAAAATGCAGCTATATAAATACTCTGAAGGCTTGAATTTTTTCAGTTTGCTCAGTAACCAAATCTGTTTCACACATATCTGTAATTTTCAGGTAGGAGTTTTCCGTGTTCAAAAGCAAATATTTCTCCATCGTCTTCTGGGTGGACTCTTCTCTACTGACCTGCATCAAATGCAGTTCTGGATGCATTTTTTTGTTTGTTTGTTTGTTTTGTTCCTAAGCAAAACTTTCTCCGTTCTTAACTGGTTTCTTTGAGGAGGAAAGCCAGGAGCAGGTTGCCGTGTGGTTATATAATAAGCAGAAGCAAGAACAGATATTGAGTAAACTCACCCACTAGTCAGTTTATCTTTTCAAGCCAGAAATGCATATTAAGTGTTGTGAGGCTCCAGATCATGGTACTAGATGTTCAAATACCAGATGATGAAACATGAGAGGGTTAAAAATAGACAAGCCAGTGTCTATCAAACAACACACCAACAGAGAAAAGGTGAGTCAGTAAGCCTAAAAGAAAGTTTGACATGCTCTATGTTTCCTTTCTGTTTCCTTTTACATCACTCCCTTAGGGGTTTCTAGAAAAGCAGTACTCTATAAGAGAAGGGGGGTTATAAATTGGTGAGAATTGCAGAGATTTTAGGAGCAAGTCAATTCCGGCTATTCTACGATCTTGGATGCGGTATCGGAAATATCGTACAGGCAGTGTGGGATGTTATCGAGGTCATGCACACAGGTATGTAGTGGGGACCCATGAGATACCACACGGGGCTTGACCTTGAGGACACCGTGAATGAAACAGACATGGTCCCAGCCCTGCAGCTTGCTGCGGATGCATCAGAAACGGAAGTTTGGAAGGGATATTGAACGTGACTTGTGTTGGAAGGTAGATTCCTACAGGGGCTACTTCTGAGTTTCCTCATCTAGGGCGCTGTACTACGAATAGCTCTTTATCAGTAATGAGAAACAATTCCAAGTTTCTCACTTGCTGAGTCCCAGCGAGCAGGTGCTTGGAAAGTTATGTCTTGCATTTGCCTGGCATTGTAAATGGAACCAACCTATTGGCCAAGTGCGCGTTCGAAATTATTTTATGTACTTAAATGATAAGTAAAAACACATACTCCCCTGGAGGAATATTTGACTTGCCGAAGGATTCTGTACAGGAACAAGGGTCATTACGAGTCCTCGTGGTGGATGACATCAGTGCAACCTCAAGAGTTAATTAGATTCTTAATTACAGCATCGTATTGAATTAGGGAACTATCATCCATAGCGTAATTGAAACCCTGCTGAGATCACGTCTGTTGCCAGCTAATTACATGCCATTTTTTAACCAAACTTTAAATAAAAACCAGTATTTCATTTGTCTGTGCTTTAATTAATTGACAGGAGAAACTTAGGGTGGGGGGTTGTCAATAGATTGAACATTTTTAAATGATCACGGAGAGACGAGTTACCTTCTAGCTCGGCAGCCTTCAAATAATAGACTGTGAAGGCACTTGCATGAAATTTAGGAAAGAAACCCAAATAGAAGTAATTTGTTGCCCTGTGAGAGGCAAGGTTGCCAGAAGAAAAGGGGTAACCAGGAAGGAAAAGTGGTGGGTTCTAAGCCCCGGCTAGATTGCTGAAACAGACCACCTCCCCTCTGGGGCTGAAGGGTCTCCATCTCAAGAATGAGCATTGGTTAGGTCTTAAAAATCCCTTTGGACTCAGATATCCTACCTTGGTCACTTTGGGTAAGATGCCCAAGTTTGGGAGGGTAGATACGATGCCGGTGACGAGACAAGGTGTTTAGGATCCTGAGTCACTACTCTATAAGTAGAGTGCCTCGTTGGTCAGCAACAGAAACTCCACGATAACCTAACAGAGAAGGAATTCTGGAAAAGATACTAGGATGATGCGTGTTAGTGAAAGCCAGACATAAGAGCCCTAAGGACTGGTCTAGTTAACAGAAGTCCAACGAACCTACCAGAGCATTGCTAATGGAATACGGTCTCCCTGCCTGTTGTCTTTCTCTACCTTCACCCCGCTCAAGCTTCAGAATCCATCTGGAGGGACTGTTGGGTCAAGCAGGGCTCACGTGCTGTGTCTCGATAAGGGGGGGGACAGGACGCTCCCCTGACAGTCCTGTCCAATCTCATACAGTGCAGGAGACGCACTAATCATGATTAGAAATGCGGTGTGGTAATCCAAAGAAGGTACGGTATTGAATCCTGGACAGCCAAAACCAGCAAACCTCACTGTCCTTTCCCACCTTGGACCTCTGCAAACACATAAGGGACACGTCTTGACGTCTGTCTGGGAAAAATCCCTGCTCTGCGTAAGATCTTGGACATTTTCAGAAGATAAAAACATTAGCATCAGTGTTTAGAAAAGGATTGCCAGCATAAAGATTGTGGATCTCAAGGACATTAAAGAAGAAAAAGAAAAAAGGACTTCTTTAATTATCTTGCCCAATAGTCTAATAAGACTCAACCTAAAACCCCCAAAATCATTGTCAGAAACACTTCTGTTTTTGCTCTTGTGGGCTGTATTACCTAAGTATGTTTTCTTCAGGTGAATTGCCCTTGAAATAAAATCAGCTCATTTTATTTCACTCATCAAGATGCAATGAGATGTGAGATAGAGTGAGATACTACCTGTAACTTTTTTTCTTTGTTTTGTTTTTGCATTTTGAGTGCATGTAAATCTTCATTTGAGAATTGTGCAAGTCAGTTTTGTTTTTGTTGACTTTTGTTGATTTGAGAGCGTGACTTTACCTTGAATTATTTGTTGTGCCAATAATTTAGGATCTGTGCCTCTTTTCTTTCTATTCTTATGCTGATTCTCAGCTGTCTTTTTAAAAATTTTTTTAAAGACTAATGGACTATTCATCCATTTGAAAGAGAGGGAAGGAGGGAGAGAGCTGAGTGGGGGAGGGTCAGAGGGTGAAGCCGACTTTCTGCTGAGCAGGGAGCCCGACGTGGGACTCGATCCCAGGACCCCGAGATCATGATCTGAGCCGAAGGCAGATGCTTTGCTGACCTGTCTTTTAAGGCCAGTTGGCAGTGACACATCCAGAAGGTAAAGATACCGTGAAGGATAAGAGAATATGGGTTTTTAAAATAAGTTCCCGAGAAATTGGAGAGTGTTATCAATGTCTGTTTCTTGGACTGTTGATGGAAAGCCTTTGCACATAGGGGTGTATCAAGTGCAGTTCTTGGGTAGCCTGCATTAGGAACTGGTCTGGGATAATTGAAGCAGAGGAAAACCCATCCAAAGCCTATCAGGGACTCATAAAAGATGGACAGACTAAAGGGTACTGCAGCCAAGATTTGCAGTGGGTCGGGGCATGCCATTTGGGGCGCCATTCCTGAGAACCAGATGAACGACCCTAGCTGTTTCTTTGGCCCTTAGGTCGTGGTTTATAATTTAAAATTCTGAGAGAACGTGTCCTTCAACAGGGGAATGGTTAGACCCACTGTGGTCCATCCGTCCCACAGAATACTATACAGTGTTGAAGAGGAGCCAACTGTGGGTCCAGGCCACAGTTTGGGCAAACTGCCAAGGAAGTACACGGAATGATAAAGAGCCATATTCTCACATTCTACCTACTGCATCCTTCCATTTAAACCACACTTTTGGAAAGACCAGTTTTGGAAATGGTGAATACATCAGTGATTGCCAGGGGCTGGGGTTGGGGAGGTAGGTGTGGTTATAAAGGGCACCCGGAGGCATCCTGGGACTGGAGCTCTGCACCCTGACTCTGGTGGGGGATACATGAACCCCGACATGCGGGGACACTGGGCAGAGCTAAATGCAGACGGACATGAATGACCAAACTGGGGACGTCTCAATACGACTGTGTTGTCGCGTTGTTTTGCAAGATGATGCCGTTGGGAGAAACTGGGTAGAGTCCACAGTCTCTCTGCGTTACTTCTTACAACCACATGTAGATCCATAATTCTCTCAATGAAAATTTCAGTGTAGGGAAGGCCTTCTGGGAGAGAGTGCACATTTGGCCGATTGCCTTCCCCAACGGGATGGAGTAGAGGGTGTGGTGGAAGATCCATCAGAGACTCTACAGCGTGTGTAGCTGGAAGGCAGGACCTTCGCTCATTTAATGTGGCAAATACAACTCATCAAGATGGCTCTTCCAGAACCTTGCCACGTGCCCCACGAGGAGGTGGGAACGCGTCCCCTTCCCCTTGATCCTGGGCAGCCTTGTGATTTATACAACGGATCCAACACGCCGGTGATGCCACGTGGCATCAGACCAGATTGTAGCGGCTGACATGGCTTCTGCCAGCCCCCGTCCATCTCTCTTGGGTCGCTTGTCCTTAGGACCTGCCATGCTGTGCAGAAGCTCAGTCCACGTGGAGAGGCCACGTGTGCGTGTACTGGCCAGTGGTCCCACGGACAGCAGGATCAACTGTCAGATGTGTGAGTGAGTGTGAGGGTGATTCTAGTCCCCAGCATTTGAGCCGCCTGGACCGATGTCACGTGGAGCCGAGGCAAGGTGTCGCGGCTGAGTCCTGCCCAAGTGATAGACTCGTGAGCAAAATAAAAGTTGTCGTTTTAAGCCAGAAATCTGGGGGATGGTTTGTAACAGAAATGAGGAAGCAGACCACCTTCTTTGCAAACAGAGCACGCAGTGGGAAAGCGGAAACTCCCTGCTAGGGGGACGCTAGAAAGAACATATGGCTAGCGTCCTCTCTTCCCACACCGGTCACTTGTGAGAGCTCACTTCACGGCTCGGGGGAGTTGGGAAGACACCAGTGGCCAGAAGAAGTCAGACCAGGAAACCGCCCCAAAAGATCTTTTGGAAGCATCCGGGGGGTGCTGTTTTATTTACTGTTTTGGGCATCAATTATATGTGAGCACTGAATAATCTCCAGCCAAAAACCCGCTGTTTTCTTGAAGGTTTCCTGACTCTTCTACCCAGACTGTCGGGTTCGCCCTGCTGCTCCGTCCATATTGAGGGAGAGATACCCATGAAAACGATATGCAGGAATAGACTCAGGGAAGGTTAAGAATGCAATATTATTATGCAAAATAAAGCAGAACTCATCCATTCATTTAGCATATATTTTCAAGTGCCTACACCGTCTGGGACGACAGATACACCCGTAAACAAGTTGGACGGGGTCCCTGCCCCTGTGGGTCCCATATCCTGGTGAGAGAGACTGAAGCACACAGACAAGCGAACCAGCTACTCTCTGTCATTCTTTGGTGAAGCGTGGAGAACATCGGGGAAGAAAACTTCTGGAAAAATGCAGAACTCAAACGCTAAGTCCAGGAGAAACCCTCCATTGAGGTCCTGGCTCTGTGTGGGCAGAATGAAATAGGAACCCAGAAGAACTCTCAGTTAAGAGCGGCTGAGTTTCCCCAGCCTGGGCTGATTGGGAACGTGGAAGACAAAGTGTTAGGTCCATCAGCTGAAGGCTGGCCGGGAGCCACCGTACGCGGAATGGAGAGCCCACCAGCCTAAAAGGCGAGATTGTCAGGCGTGACAAAGCAGGAATTTTAGCAGGAGAATATTCACAAATTGCAGACCGAGAGGGAAGCGGGGATGTGCATCTTCTCTTCGCAGCTTTGCTCGTTGGGGGGCCGGCCGTCCTTTATTGTTAATATAAAAATCAATATAGCAAGAGGCGAGTCTTTGCTGTGGTAATATTGGTTTCTTTCACCAGGCATGTGGAATTAGATTACTGATAGACGCGCCTCTGCGCCCCCCAGGCTCCAGATAGAATCTGCCGGCTTTGCCAATAAGCGCAGTGACAGAGCCTGGATCCTGGGCCAGCAGGTGGCCAGCCAGCAGCGGAGAGACGTAATTCCCCTGCAAGACTCCATCCTGGAGGGAGCCAGGGAGGCAGCGCGCCCCACTGCGTGAGCGAGGCACGCCAGGGGCCCGAGTCTGCCACCAGAAGTTTCGGTGCTTGTGTGCAGGGAGAATGCCCCACGCAGGGGCGCGGCTGCCACCGAGGCAGGGAGAGGAAGAGAGAGAGAGAGAGAGAGAGAGAGAAGGGAGGGAGGGAGGGAAGGAGGAGGAAGGGAGGAAGGAAAGGAGGGAAGGAGGAAGGAAGAAAGAAAGATGGGAAGGCAGGGAGGGGTCAACATGCAGAAGGCAGGTGCTTTGAGAAAACCTGCTCTAAAGACCTTGGTTAAAATGTGGAACTTTAAACGAGGGGATAGATCACGCATGCGGAGCCACGGGGAAGCTCGTTTTTAAGCACACGTTGTCGGGTTCCCAGAGTCCCTGTGGGCCCTGCTTCAGCAGGGCCAGCCACTGTCCTCCATGCATCTTCCCTAAGATGGGAAGGCCAGGCGTGGACGAGGACTGCGAGGCAGGTTCCAGACCAAGGTTGAGATGAAATGGGTGTTTTTACTGTCCGGGTTTTTCAGATTGTAGAACTAAAAGGACGTGTAAAAAATAAAATAGAAACCAACAGTTGTCCCCGCTCAATAACATCGGCTGTCAATAATTTTACATATTTCCTGCCCGGTTCCTTAATCTAGTGCTCACTTGCTTATTCTCTCTCCATATGTGTATGTGTGCATGTATATAAATACATGGTTTGTCTGTTTGCCAAGTTAAAACCACATGGTATTTCCAGGTCCTCTTACAGATTTCTTTTGGCCATTTCATATCATTCTGTGAGCATTTCCTTACTTCCAGAAATTACCTTGGAGAAGAAGACTTATAATGATCATGTCTTACATTCAGTCACACTAACAGACACTTGAATTATTTCTAGCTTTTTGCTATTCTCATACTCCATCAACAGTGTTCGTTTAATTAGTCCTGATTCCTTTTTAAGCCCAATCATTATAAATCCCTAAAAGTCAAGTCCTTAAACCAAATTCCTAGCAGCAGAGCGACTGAGTTGGAGTGAAGGAAAGGGACCATCCAGGCTGCTGTGAGGAGGGGCCCGGTCACTGTGCGGGAGAGACGGGTGGTTGGTGTCCCTCGGGGGGGGGGTCTGTGGCCCGTGAGCACTCCTCCTTCTCTCGCTTTCACTCCTTGTCCTCCTGATGTCTAGTGTTTTGCTGCTGTGCATTTGACAGAGAGAAATACAAAGAGATGAACTAAAAGTAGCCCATAAATTCAATGCCCACATAACCCTCTTGGGAATGTAAAGTTCCCCACCCCCACCCCCGCCCGTGTCTGCATCTGATCCAAAAGTTGGACCGTGGCAGAAAGGTAAATGCGAATTGAATCCCGCAGACATTGCAGATAATCTCCCCGTAAGGCACCATTAATAGTATACTATATAGCTATGTGCGAATAGACCTATAAAAGAACATGTCAACGTACGTATGTAACCTTTTTAAATGGTACTTAAAATAGGCAGTTTATATATAGACTTCACCATGGTTTTCAATATGCCTTGGAGATGTTTTCATCTGGACGTCTACTTCCCCGCATGGTCTTAGCATCGTTGGCCAAATTGTGGTTATTTCCAGTTCAGGGCTTGACTAACGGGGACCCGATGTGCCCCCAGAACCATCCTGTTAGTCCCCATTTGGTGACCTGGAGTGGTCTGGGCGCTCTCTGTCCCCAGCAGCCTGACCACCAGGCTGCCCTCTGAGTAAGCAAAGCGTCCTGGGGAATGCACTGGGCAGCCCCACTCTGGTTGTTGGGCTGCTAGAGTTTTTCTCTGCCTTCAGATCCTGATTCCTGGCCTCCTGGCCCCACAGGGACGGGACAGATGCGGTCCCTCCTGGCATGCTTGTAGAGTCCGTGGTTGCTGAGATTCCTGGGGCTCAGGACATTGCCAGTAGCCACTCAGTAAGGGGATGAATAAAAGTGAATGAATGAACAAATGCACATGTTTTCAAAGATAAATATCATTTGGATCAGTTAGGTGGAGAAAATATCACCTGTGACATTGTGTTATATTTTTGACACATGTAAGTTCATTGCCTACCAAACTCCAAAGAAAGCATCAAGGCAAAAGTCTGTCTCGGTCTTATATCTCCGCTTATCCCCGCTGCCTCTCTCAGCCGAACGTCCTGTCCCCTCGGACCCCCCCTTGTCCGAGTCTCTGGAAAGGACTTGGTGGTTTTTCTTAGCCTGGCCAGGCTGCACTTTTCAAGCAGCCAGGTCTGCTAGAAACAGTTACAAAGATGGATACTTCTTTGCCTTTGGCTGATGTCACTTTTGTTCCAAACGCAGACTCACAAATCATCCCCGACCTGCAGAGGGACCTTGGTTTTCCATTCTCCCGAGCCTCCTGTGCCATTGGGCAGCCCAGGCATCTCCAGGATCTGGATTTGAAACTGTAGCCGGTCCGGGGGTACAAACAAAGCACCAGGAGACCAAGACCTGTCCACAGCCTGGGAGAGACGGAATCCTGGAGCAGGATCTCCCATCAGCCTCCTGCGACCGTACCTACTCCCAGGGCTGAGCGGGTGGGAGGCAGGTAGCTGAGGAGTATGAAGACTCCTCCTGCATCCTCGTGACTTCAAAATCTCATTACGTCACGATATCGGTTTTTTTTTCTTTTCTTTTTTTTTTTAAATTTTATTTATTCATTTGAAAGATAGAGACATAGCGAGAGAGGGAACACAAGCAGGGGGAGTGGGAGAGGGAGAAGCAGGCTTCCCGCTGAGCAGGGAGCCCGATGTGGGACTCGATCCCAGGACCCTGGGATCATGACCTGAGCCGAAGGCAGATGCTTAACGACTGAGCCACCCAGGCGCCCCTTTTTTTCTTTCTTAACACATTAAAACATCACTCAGGAATTAATTGTATGTTCTATAAAGCAGAGCCTCCCTTTTTCTGTTTTGATTTATTGATTTTTACGTTGAATTTGCTTAATTCTGGGAAGCTTAAGATTGATTCCCTGCATGGTAGGGGAAAAAAATGTAAAAAAAAAAAAAAAAAGGAAGTTTTAATGATTTTCATTTTCCCTTTTAGTTTTCTTTTTCCCCAAAACCCATTGGCTGTCACAAATGACATCATGAGGCAGGTGGGATCGGTGGCTTGTCATCCCATTAATTCACTCCTTCCTGGGTGACGTGCCGCCCCTGGGCAGGCAGGGAGACAGGTGTACATGAAAAGTAGATGGTCAAGGAAGCATCAGGTATGATAAAAAGTAAACAAGGAAGGGGACAGAGAGGGTGGGATTGGGTGGCCATGCTTTTAAAATTATTTTTAAGCTGAAATATTTCAAAATAACTAGCTCGTCGAAGCATTAATATCCTGTAATTGCTGAGGACAAGGTTTTTTTTTTTTTTTTTTACATGAGCTGATGGTAAAAAAGAGTCAGGTGAACACTACTGGTCCCCTATGGATAAGGTCAGATTGGGACTCAGGGCGTCTGAGGCGGGGGGTGGGGGGGGCACACAGGTGCTCACTGTATGGAGGCAGGGAGCCCAGAACAACTCTGTGATTTAAGCCAAATACAAAACAGCCAGAGTTGTTGGGACTCTTGCAACCCAGATCCCCTCCACGCCCAGGGAAGGGAGCCAGGATCTGGGTACAGGTTTCCATTTGTTGCTATGCTTTCTGTTCTCTGCTCTTTTTCCTGCTTCCGTCCCTGCTGGTTTCCATGGGAACCCCCATTGCTGATCTCCTGAGTCAGACACTTCTCTGCTTTGGGCCCTGGGATTTCACAAGGGAAGGGGCAGCCCTGCTTTGAGCCACAAACCCCAGGTAGTCCTTCCTGGCCAAGGAAAACCCTTTGGTAACCCACGGATTTGAAAGGCATTTCTACTTGTTTCGCCAAAGTAATTCTGCATTTTGCCCTGGAAGAATCCAGCATGGTTGAACTTCGGGATTATTTGGGAGATGAAAACTCTGTTATTAGCATAGTTAGGGTTTTTTTTTTTTTTCCTTTCTGTTTAAAAAAAATTTTTTTATTTAATACCCTGATCTCAGTGCCCCATCAGGGAGTCGGAAGACTGAGATGAATCCTTTGAGGACCCAGGGCCACAGAGCCTTCTGGCCATTTGAGTACAGCCCTGAGCATGGGGTCGGGGTAGCTCTGCGGCAAGAGGATTAACTTTCATGGGTTTGTGCAAATACCAGTCTTGAGAGGAGTTGAACAAAGTTGTGTTTTCCCTGCCTTGGATCTGTAGAGGAGCTGGGTCCTGCTGTTCTTTTCTTCTTTGTGTTTAGAGACAGGGAGATGGTTTAAATTATCATCCTGCAGATGGATGCCCCTTGATCTTCAGATGGTATGCAGAGGTCTGGCAGCCCTGGGGGTTGCAGCCTCCCGCGGTTCCTGTAATAGAGAGGCAGCGACGTTGGAGGGAGGGGGGCCCAGAGCCGGACCCCGTGGAGAAGGCATGTGGAGGCCATTAAGCTGGTCCCAAGATGTCTGGGCGGCTAAACGTTAGTAAGGAAAAATGTCCCTGAGATATATAGAGCCAAATATTTGGTTAAGATCACCCTCATTAAAGGGGCCGAGGATTGATTTATCACGTTGGATGGGAGCTCGTGATGTGCGGGGGTGACAAAGTTCCTGACAGCCTCGTGGCTCAGGTGCATGTGTGTGGGGGTCTCTTTACCATCCACGTGGCACCGAACCGTCGGCTTGCCTGCAGGCGGGGTGGGGGGGCCCCTTTTGTCCCGGTCGTATCTGGACATCACCGAGGAGGAGGGAGGGATGACGCCAGTGCGTGGTAGAACGGAGCCTCGCTCTGGCCTGCCATGCATGTCGAGCCCTAAGAAAAGGGACGTTTATTTATCCGACTTCACCTCGGTCCTCTGGGAGGGACAGCAGCTGCTGGGGAGTAGCTGCGGCCCCCGGCGGTCTGTCCAGGTGTGCAAACATACCTGGTCGTGCATGACGTACCTGGTCGGCGGATGCCCCCAGCTGACACGGCGGGGGGGCTCTGCAGAGCCGCCCACACGGTGGTCCTCCCGTCGCCCGCTGCCGTGGCAAGCCACCCGACTGCGTCGGGGCGCGAGTCCTCTCGGCTCTGTGTCACCAGAACTAACCTTGGGCACGTTGCGCTCACACAGGTCTTAAAGTCTCTAATACATCTGTGGAAGGGAAGCTGTTCATTTTATAGATTGTTTCCTGACTGCCCTGTTTAATTGGAATCCCTCTGTTTTCTTTTGTAAATCACGTGCACACGCCTGTCCTCACTTGTGACATGTGTTCCCGCTCTGGATCCCCGGCAAAAAAGAATCTTACCCTTAGTGGAAAATATCATCCATGGGTTTTCAATTAGAAGGGAAGAATTTAAAAGGGAGATGTTGGAAACATCAGATTTCCATACGCATGACCGTTAATCCCTGTTATAAAAATGAAAAGGAGGCCTTTAAAAAAAAAAAAAGATGGCCATTTAAGAAGACAGAACAGCACAGAGAATGATACAATGAACATTCATCATGGGATAGCAGATGCTAAAACTTCAACCTGTTGGCTTCTTCAGATGAATCACAAAGAATAAATCAGATAGCACTGATACGGTGGGAATCCTGTTCACACCTTCCCCAGAAGTGGCCCCCTGTCCCTCCCTTGATCTCTATCGTCTGTCTCCGGAGGCAGCGGCCGCCTTGATTCTCGTGTTGGTGTCTCGGTCCCTAGCTTTGAACCTTTAATCACACAGGCATATCTGAAAGTGAAGTTGTTTAGCTTGTTTTGAAACTGGGCAAACAGAGTGTCCCCGTGTATCCCCGTGGGCTTTGCTCCCCCGACATGATGACTTCACACTACCGCCCAGGGTCAAGGCTGCGCGTTTCTGCCCTCGGCTTTGACTCTGCTGCCTGGGGGTGCCTTGTGCTTATAAGCAGCTCCTTGCAGACAGGCGCATAGGTTAGGGTCGCGTGTCATGAATGCACTTGATGGCGCCCCAAGTCGCCTGCCCACATGGGGACGAGGACCAGGTCCTCAGGGGGGATCACTTCAGTTGTTTTTGGAATGTCTCCAAGACACATAAGCCCCGTGCAGGCCTCTTGCTTCTTGAAAGGCAGAGCAAGGTGATTTGCTCGAGGAAGGTCGGCCTCTTTGTTCCTCCGATGCCCTTTTTGTTTTGCCAGAAGAGCTGTTTCTGCACCCATCGCTGGGGCTGTCATCTGGAAATATTAGTATTAAGAACCACATCAGTCTGCTGTCTTGTGTTTCACGATTGTTAACAGCTCTTCCCCAAACAAGTGTTTTCTCTCCCTCATTCTCTCTCTGCTGTGAGCCACAGTGGTTTCTTGGAAGTGATAGACCATATAATTCTCACATGTCAAGGTTCTGAGCCCAAACCCTCCGGCACTGCCTCTGATTTTCCTGAAGGATTAACAATAGGACGCCGTGACCCTGTCAGTGGCAGCCCAGCAGCAGTTCCTTGGTGCACCTGCTGATGGGACACTGCGGGGGCAGGCTCTGCATCCTGCGCTGCGGGGCGCAGTGGCCCCAGAGTGTCCCAGGGCCCTCTGTCTGTCTCTCTCCATCTCCTGCAGGAGGAGGATCGGGCGGTTCCTGGTCGTGTCTGAGATTGTCTTTATTCTTCAAAGAGCTGCAGTTGTCTGAGCCTCTGCAAGGCTCGCCATGTGGCCGGGGATTTTGGAAATCAGCCCAGTGGTTCTGCAGAGGCCCTCCACCCTCCAGACAGCACAGAATCCGCTGCAGAAATTGGGGGTCTTAGAGGCCAGCGTGAGAGAACGCGCCGAGAAGCCTGCACAGTATTAGGCTTTGAAACGTTAGGTTTAGATGTCTCCCGGTTATTTGTGTGTGTGTGTGTGAACTGCATGTGCCGTGTGCATGCATGTGAGCTGTGTGTGTACATGTGTGAGCTGTGCATGTGTGTGAGCTGTGTGTGTTGTGTGCATGTGTGTGAGCTGTGCATGTACATGTGTGAGCTGCGTGTGATGTGTGCATGTGTGTGAGCAGTATGTGTATATGTTTGAGCTATGTGTGCTGTGTGCATGTGTGTG
>NW_023270436.1:3350013-3350340 GCF_011800145.1 Mirounga leonina | reverse complement strand
TGAGCAGTGTGTGTACATGTGTGAGCTGTGTGTGCTGTGTGCATGTGTGTGAGCAGTGTGTGCACATGTGTGAGCTGTGCGTGCTGTGTGCATGTGTGTGAGCTGTGTGTGTACATGTGTGTGAGCTGCGTGTGCTGTGTGCATGTGTGTGAGCTGTGTGTACATGTGTGAGCTGTGCGTGCACATGTATGAGCTGTGCGTGCTGTGTGCACGTGTGTGAATTGCATGTGCTGTGTGTACATGTGTGAGCTGCGCGTGCTGTGTGCATGTGCGTGAGCTGTGTGTGTACATGTGTGAGCTGCGTGTGCTGTGTGCATGTGTGTGAGC
>NW_023270436.1:3322337-3350003 GCF_011800145.1 Mirounga leonina | reverse complement strand
TGTGCGTGCTGTGTGTGTACATGTGTGAGCTGTGCGTGCTGTGTGCACGTGTGTGAATTGCGTGTGCTGTGTGAGCTGTGCGTGCTGTGTACGTGTGCGTGAGCTGTGTGTGTTGTGCGCACGTGTGGGAAGGATGAGGTGGGGGAAGGAAACTGCTCTCCTCTTCTCGTTGGTTTTCACGACTGCCTCCTGCTCGCCCCAACTCAATAAAAATCAAAAAGTTCTGGATTTCAGTTAATGCTGGAAGGAGTGATAAAGGCCATCTAGTCTCAGCACACATTCAGCTGTATGACCTGCAAAGGGCCAGTAGGTGCAAAAATACCAAAGTGGCCACCACCTGAAGCCCCCTCCTCGGTGTCAGCCCAGCCTCTCCTGGGGCCACCGTGCCCAGCCCTGTCCCCAGATTCACGGTGTCGAGACCCCTCGGGCCCAGGACCCGCTCCAGGTCTGGGGCCGGTGCTCAAGCCCAACACGTGTTTAGTATTTTCTGTCACCCTGTGGCGCCTGATGGTTTCCAACTGTGTTCCACGGAAATGCCCGGCCGTCTGCAGGTACGTAACCATGTACACCCAGTGTCATTAGCAAAGCCCTTTTATCATTCTTAGTTTCTTGAAATTAAGCGTTATTCGTTTATCGACCTTCTTCTTCTGTTATACACACACCTGTAAGGCTGGAGACTTTCCTGTCTTGCTGCTTTACTGAGTTTCACTGTGCTCTTGCCCTTAGCTCCAGGGGGTCGGGGTTCCCTTCGCTTATTGTTTTTTTCACTCAAGGGTTATTTGGATGCATCGTGATTGCTGAAGCTATAGGGCTGGGCCAGAATTTTTTTGAAAAGCATATTCTTTTTTAAGAGTATCCCCTTTCCGTATCCTCAGCCCAGATGCCGCTGATGGGTGAATGATGACTATGCCTTTGGTCATAGTGTGATAGTGGGGTAATTTTATGGCTTTGGGGGCAATAGCTGACTTTTTAACTGTGGCAAAGGAATTTCATCTATATGTCTATCTGTCCTCTAAAATATCCTCATCTTTCTCATTGACGAGTGCTTTAACAAGTCATTTTATCAATTTGGGTTTATTTCAACAAATGCATAATGCCTTTTTAAATAGTTTATATATTGGCATTTTCTTTTTGAAAAGAGAGGTCAACTGCTGAGATCGGCAATCACGGATATATTTTGACTTTCTATCAGTATATCCAGGGAGGGGAAGAAAGATCAGTAATAGCCAACATTGGTTCAAATGCTTGTGATAATTCAGTGGCACTCATGCCTACAAAATCGCATCCAGTTATCACGGTAGTCTATGAAGAAGGGCCAGTGGTTATTTTCATTTTACAAAAGAGGAAAACTGAAGCAAAACAGATAAAATAACTGGCTCACTCAGTGACTGATAAAGCCAGGTTTAACCTGCCAGCGCTCACTGCAGCCCCATTGAGTAGGTACTTGCGTGATCCCATTCTATAGATGGGGATACGGAGGCACAGAGAGGGTGAGTTACTTGCCTCAGGACACCCAGCAAGTGACGGGGGGGTCGGGGTGGGGTGGGGAGCAATCTGGTTGCATAGCTGCAGCTCTGGACCCCAGAACTCATGCACCCCCCACCCCTGTGTGTTCTTTCTGTCGCTCCAGACGGCCTGTCCCAGAATTACTCTGTGGGAAACCCAGAGTGTAGATCCTCTCCTAGATCGGATCCTTAATTATCCACCATGCTTTATCCCAGCTCATTAAGTTAGATCAATGGGGGGGGGGAAAGTGTTATTTTGCCTCTCTAGTATTGGAGTTTAAGTGATCAGGGTAATTTTCCATTATAATTTTGTGTTTTAAATAAATAGAACCGGCTTCATTGTGAAAACATTTGTCTGATATCGGGCGATAAATGTTTAAGTGATTTTGGTTTAATTACTACTCATACTATTGCACTGGATAAAATAGAATTGTTTTTGAGTTTGTTCATTAGATGGGAAGAAGCGGAATTTATAAAAATACATGTGTGCCTTTATTACTACATTTAAATATGTGCATATGTAAACAGATGCTTACTTATTTATATACATGGTCATTATAGGGCTTTGTGAGAAATAGCATTCCCCCGGCACAGCCTGCAGTTCGGTGGGAGGGGGGATTGTGCTGACAGGGGCGCCCATCTCATAACGGAGTGTCTCCAGTTACCTAATTATATGATGAAGACGTCCCAGCTGCGACTCTATATTTAAAACCGAGTTACTATTTCCAGCAAGGCCATTCTTTTGAAAGGTTGATAAGTCATTCCTTTTGTTTTGCTCTATAGTTTAAATACCACATATGCATCATTTTTCTCAAATAGGCAGCCATTTATCCACAGGGTCTACTACTGTTTTTACTAGACTACAGGGTGAAACAAGCCAGCCGTGATGAGAAGCCATCTTGGTGAGCCATCTGTCTGTCCCTAGGCTGTGGTGGCATTTCCTCTCTCCAGCAGCGGGAGAGGGACACTAGGTGAAGTGCCATTTATTATGCCAGAGTCCCCATGATCCAGCCTGTTACCAGCAGTTCTAGGAAGCCTGCATCTCTGCCATGCTCTCTTTCCCTTCCGCGAGTCTAGAAGGAGTGCCTCGCGGCCCCATCGCCCTTCAGTCCAGAGGGGCCTCCTGGAGAAGGTGACGCAGAGTGAGCCGTGGGTTCACCCCTCTCTGGGCTTTTGGGGAGCTACCGGTCTGAGACTCTATTGCTTCTAAGTTGGATGTTTCCAGTTCA
Organism: Mirounga leonina; assembly: GCF_011800145.1. Classification (NCBI taxonomy): domain Eukaryota; kingdom Metazoa; phylum Chordata; class Mammalia; order Carnivora; family Phocidae; genus Mirounga; species Mirounga leonina. The sequence continues at coordinate 3,347,269 of NW_023270436.1, read as the reverse complement.
TGCACGGTCTGGCCTCTTCCCAAGTTGGCATGACAAACTTGAGTCTACAGCCGTGGAAATTGGGAAACAGTCAGCCTGGGGGACAATGCTTTGAGAGAGCAAGAGGAACAAGCCCCAGAGCGGGAAGGGGGAGAGCTTCAGCAGGAGATGGGCTGGAAGCTTCTTAGCTGCCTCCTCTTCTTCCTCCTCTCGTCTGTGTTCATGGTCTCTGATCTCGTTAGCATGTTCTTTCATTACTACAGCTGTTTCTGCAACATTTTGCCTGAAGATTACAGTGTCGGGTTTATTATGTTCAACAGGGAATGAAAGGATAACAATAATTATCATTGTGCAGGGGCTTGGCTCCTTGATTACATTTTTCCATTGTTCCCAGATCCTCACGCTGTGTTCACAGCTCAGCCTCACCCATGACTGTAGCTGATGCTAAATCAGGATGAGGCCTCAGAGGAGAGTGTGGCTGGATCCAGGGTGGGCTTTCTATCACCTTTCCACCTTCTTCTGCTTTCTCGGGCTAGGATGCCCCTGGTGCGACATGTCTTGAAACCATGTGCCCTTCCTGGGATAGAGCAAAAACCTGAGAATCCTGCCACCTGGCTCACGGAGTCCAAATTAGCCTCTGCACCGAGCATTCTGGAAGCCCATTTTCTGCTGCAAACAGACAAGAGGGTCTCGGGTCTGGAGGTTCTTTGCAATTAGAACAGCCTCTTTGCTGTTTCTGTTCTTTGGGAGAGTTCACTCACCCCTTCTCATATTTCAAAAGCTCTCTGTACGACTTTTTATCCTCATGTTTGGATGACTTCCTGTCTGCTTAATTCTTTCCTTGTGGAGCTCTCGAAATGGATGCGTTAACTTGAAGGTAGTTTTTTGTTTTTTTTTTTTAATCCTAGTTCACAAACGTGAGACTGAAGATTAGAGCACCCCAGGGAGGGTCAGCTGCGTGGTTCCTGAAATAACCAGGAACTCAAGAGCCTGCGCAGGATCCTCCGCTTCCTACTTCTTGTCTCTGCTTTGAACTCCTTGTGCTCTGATGCCGGCTTCCCACCTGCATTTTCTTGCCTTCGATTTTTACCTGCTGCCTGGAGAAGTTCTCGAAAGCAGTATGACCGATTTGTTCAAGTGTTTTCTCTTTCATGCGGTAGACCAGGGACCCGAGCAGCCGGTCGGGCTGGCACATTTAGATCACGGCAAGGGGGAGGTGGCATTCTTGCATGGGGGGGTCACTGGGGTCATTGGGGATGTGTGCATTCTGACTCAGGGAGGTTCACGCTTCAGTCTCCACACACGCGAGACACAGACTTCTCTCACAGCTGCCCCAGAAGATGAGGATCGTAATTCGTTTGGGGCTAGTTCTGTCTGCTTTTCCAACCCCTTCTGCTGATATTTATTACTTCCTACCTCTGTCCGTAGGGAGGCTTATGGGCATCCCGGCTTTTTCAGCCCTAACCACCCCATTTTAATTTTGCCCACGAAAAGACAAATGACCGAGCTAGGGAGAATGGCTTGAGGAAAGTAAGAATGAAGAAAGACTGGGACGTCTTTTCCTAGGTGTTTCTTTCAGAAATCAAGTCTGATCTCTTTAAGGAGAAATTTCGGATGCTCAGAGTTTTTGTCTGTTTCGTCTGTTTCGGGATGGGACCAGTTTCTGGGTAGAGGCAGTTGATTTAACAATGTGCCGGTCCAGATACCTGAGGTCAGCTCTTGACCTGATTCAGTGATGATGATTTGAACCTTTCTCCCGAAGGTCCAGAGGGAGTGTTTCTTGGGTAAAAATTTGGAGAGGGACATAAAAGATAAAGCTGTTTAGGGAGGAAATTAATGGTGGCAGCCCTGATCTGCTGAGATCCACTGTGACCGCAGAGTTCAGGACAAGCACTTGTGTGGAAGGATATAAGGTGTGTCCTCAGAAGCCTGTGGATAGAAATGCAGGTTGGCTTTTGATAGGACAGGACAGTGGTAAACCCGAAGGGACCAGCAATGCGACCCATCACTGGCTTTCTCCCAGAAGGCTCCCAGGCTATCATTCCTAGGTTTGGGAGGCATGATTCCTTCATGGCACTCTAGGCATGCTTGTGTGTTTACAGTGTGATGGTCATATCCTCCCCGCACTCCAGAGATGCAACATTTCCACTTTATCCAACTTACATACAAAGAAAGCTGTCACCAGTCTGCAGAATTAGATGTTTCCACGTCTGCACGGCTTCCTCCTTCATGCTCATCAAGTGTCTGTTCGCTGTCACCTTCCCGGAAGTCATCCGGGTTAACATTGCAGCCTGTGACTTCTGCACACCTATGGGAGGGCTCCGATTCCGAACAGCGACTACGCCCAGGGCAGGCGAGGACTTGGAGCGTAGGAGTGCCCACTCGTGCCTGGTGGGAGCGCAAAATGGTGCAGCCGCTTGGGAAGACAGTTTGGCGGTTTCCTACAAGGCAAAATAGAGGCTTCTCGTCTTACTCTGCAATCGTGTTCCTTGGTATTTACCCAAGGGAGCTGAAAAGGTGTGTCCGCGCAAAAACTTGCACCCGAATGTTTACGGCAGCGCTCTTGGTAATTGTCAAAACTTGGAAGCAACCAAGACGTCCTTCAGAATGGATAAACAAACCGTGCTCCTTCCAGACAATGGAATATTATTCAGTGATAAAAAGAGATGAGCTGTCAAGCCTTGAAAAGACAGAAAGGAAGCTTAAGTGCATATTAGTAGGCGAGAGCACCCCCTCTGGGAAGGCTGCATACTGCGTGATTCCAACTCTAGGACATTCTGGAAAAGGCACAACTGTGGAGACTGTGGAAAGACCAGTGGTTGTCAGGGGCTGGGAGGGATGAGGGAGGGGGGAGCAGGTGCATCACAGAGGACTATTCTGTAGGACACTGGAATGGTGGCTACATGACATGATGCATTTGACAAAACCTACAGGTCTATGCAGCACCAGGAATGAGCCCAAGGCAAACAGTGGACTTTAATAGTGATGCATCCATATGGGTTATTGGTTGTAACACAGGTACCCCACTGATGAAAAATGCTAATAATAGGGAAATTGGTGTGTGTGCATGCGTGTATGCGTGTATGCATGTGTGTGTGTGTGTGTGTAAGGAGACAGGAGATACATGGGACTTCTCTCACTTTCCACCCGATGTTTCCATAAACCTAAAAATGCACGTGGTGGACATCCAGTAAATATCGCTTGGTAGATGGATGGAGGGAAGGGGGCGGGGGAAGCTCTCCAAAGCGAGCGGACTCCGCGCACCCCTCCACCCCTGCCAAAGCCTTTGGCTGCCCCCGGCTTTAGCTGACTGCACTTAGATCCCGCTCTTAGTTTCCTTCTTGAGATTATATATACGTATATATTTTTTTTCCTTTTTTTCTGCACAAAAGATGAAATCCATCCCAAGGTCTTAAGATTTATTAAGTGTTTCCTGATCCCTCTCACATGATGTCAGGGGAGGAGGCGAGGGGCGTCTCTACTTAGAAGTGCCCTGCACAAAGGGCTTTGGGTGATTCCCTGGATTTTGTAAAGATATGGGTTGGCTTAAATGATTAGCAAGATATCCTTAAGGAGGACTTAAATTAAAGCGTTTAAGGATCTTCCGTGGCTCTCTGAGTGCCCTCTCGGGTTGTCTGGATTTTCACATCTGGGCTTCCAGCCTCTCTCCTTCCCCTCTGCGTATGTTTTTCTGAGCCGTGTGTGAGTGTGTGTCTGTGTTGGGGGGGTGCCCCCCTTCAAAGCACTGGAGGTCAGCCGCCCCTGCTGGCATGTGGTCTGTGTGCGGGGAGACTTCCAGCTCTCAGAGGCAGAGGGGCTCAAGTTACAGAGGTTTCTCCTTTTAAGTACATCAGCCAGGGCTGGGTGTCAGCCCAGGGGGTGGAGGTCTGCCTCTCTAGATCTAATCTTGCCTTTGCTGGGTCATCCAGAGACGCCTGGGTAAGGTCAGAGCAAGGAGGGGGTCCCTGATTTCATCTCACTTGCATATCAAAGGGTCTGGTTCCGAGCTGCTCAAGTTCACGGGAGGCACCTGTCCTGCTCGGGTCAGGCTGAGAGGCCCCTTTTCTTCCCCTCTCACGGTCGAGGGAGGATGAAAGGAAAGTGACCACCACGTGCAGGGGGACCTCGGGTGGTCCCCGACATGGGGGACTGTGGTCCTGCTGTTATTTATTGTCTTCCCACAAAGATGGGGTGGCAGAGAGGGAGTCTTCATCCCGTGAGCCCCACTGTGGGTCTCTCTGCTCCTCAGCTGCAAACACCAGTACTTCCAAAGAAACTGGGGCAGTGTGGCCTTGTGCTCTGGGCTTCCAAGAAGGTAATCCTTCAGAACGTGGACCTCAAGCCAGGGCAGAGGGAAATTATCACATCTTTCCCCCATTGCAAGCAACTGCTGGGCAGCCCGGGGATGTGGCTCAGGGTCTCCACTCGCCGGGTCTTGGCAGAACTGTGTCCAAGCAGGTCCCCTCTGGAGGATGATTTGAGCTACCCACCTCCCTGTTTCTACAGTACAAACATGTTCACGGGTGCCCGTCTTTGTGCAGATGGCTGGAAAGCAAAGAGGAGAAGAAGAAGGAGAAGGAAGGAGGAAGGAGAAAGAAGAAGATGATGATTTGAACCTTTCTCTCGAGTTTACGGGCATCTTGCACATACCTTCCCACATCCGTTCAAGGCACCGGTGGCTTCTTCCGATGACTTTCAGCTGCTGTTCCTTTGTCTGCTTTTCCCTTGAAAGAGTCACTCTGTGGGAAGTATGGGGGTGCACCAAAGGTCTTCAGGGTTTGGGAGCACGGGAGTCTTAACAATATAAGAACTTTGGTCAAGAGGGAAGTTCACACAGAAAGTGTGTTTGGTTTTCTCACATGTGCCTGGTCCAGAAATCATCTCAACTCTGTAGATCAAAAGAGTTTTCTGCCTAATTCTGTTCAACAGCTTGAAAACCCTCTTCATTCTGAGTTTTTTCTAAAGACCCGTTGTTTTATGAAAGCTTGATAAAAAAAGCGTTGATTTCAACAGGATGACAGACGCGTTTTATTTTTACTATATAAAGAGCTGTTAGGAGTCAATAAGGAATGTAAATGGCGTAGTAGGGAAAAACGGCAGGGGCATGAATAGACAAAGCAGGGACCTAGGATGTTAAAGGAATGAGTGAATCCGTTCGTCTGGGATTTTGGCTGTGACTGCATTCCTCACTGAGCCAGACTATTAACTGTGTGCCGGAAAGGGGTTCTGGGAGCACAAGACAAAGTGTGCCTCTCAAGATCTCGCTTCCCTGGACCCTCTCCCCAGGTCTCCACTGGTGAAGCTCTTGACCTGATTCAGTGTTGTCTTTCATTTGTTTCCCGAAGGTTTAGGATGGAAAGGCAGTCTGACCACTTTTGTTCTCTTTACTGGTGGTCAGGAGAATTCTCAGTGAATATTTTAATTTGGAGTCATAAAGGGAGACTGAAGTAGTCTGTTGATGTAAAAGAGAAATGACTGTCATTACCAGCCATTTACCCCCTAAGGTGTTTTATTTTAGTCCAAAGGACTTCAAAGTATTTCAGCCTGATGTCACGCACACATTTTGGACCCAGGCAAACGTGTAGTTTAGGAAAAAAGACATTACTCACCAGCCCCCCACCCCAAGCTTGGTGGACCTAATTTATAGAACAGATATAGTGGACGTGGAATGTGCACCTTTAAAAAAAGATTTACTTATCTATTTGACAGAAAGAGAGAGTGTGCATGTACAAGCTGGAGTGGTGGGGAGAGAGAGAGAGAACCCTAAGCAGTCTCTGTGCTGAGCTCATAGCCTGACATGGGGCTCGATCCCAGGACTCCGAGATCATGGCCTGAGCCGTTACCAGTCGGATGCTTAACCAGCTGAGCCACCCAGGTGCCCTGAGTGACATATCTTTGAAAGGACTCAGGCAGGCTTCTCCTCTTTTCTTCTTGCTGCTGACTAGAATGTAGACACAATGGCTAGAACTGTGCAGCCATATTGGGCCATGAGGTAGACATCACAGAGGTCATGTGAGTTCCAGGGTCTCTTACACAATGGCATTATCCAACCAGCCCTGGACTACTTCACTTCTTTGGACTTAAGTGAGAAAGAAATAAATGTCTATCTACTTTATAAACAACTGGTGCTTTGAGTTATCCTAACTGATATGTATATATTATATTTTGTCTCTCTCGGATCGCAGTACCACAGTCAACGCCATTCCCCTTATTAGAAGTTCACCTGACGGCACTTCTTTGAGGTTGTTTGGTAAGAAGAGAATGAAAGGATCCTTCACTGCTCAGTTCTTTGTCAGAACACCTTTCCAACTACCTCGGCGTGGCAGTATTAGGCCAGGAGTGAGTCATCTTGATGGCATAAGGTAGAGGCTCTCCCAGACCTGCGTGAAGCAGGTGAAGGGAGCTGAGGCCCTGGCTGCAGTAGCACTCCTCACTCTCAAAGAGTTTGATCACCAGCTGCCATTCTCTCCTTCCTTCTGTCCCCTGGAGCCTAAGTGTTGAGAAGCCTTTACATCTGATTACGCTCCACGAGCCAAGGCTCCTCTCCAGACCAGATGGGTCTGGTTTCATCCTGCTTAGATCCTCCCCAGGGATGGCAGAGATGGGGTTCTCCTGCCCGCTGCTGGTCCCCTCGGCCCTGAGGACCCTCCTGTGTGGAGATGGTTTCCATCAGTGGGCAGGGAGCTTCCCCCCCATCGTGTGCATGGCGGGCCGGCTCTGGCCGGCTGGTATCAATGCACATCGGCGGCCCCGTTGAGGGGTGTCGATGGAGGGCAGGCTTCTTTGCAGCCTTGGGAGGGTTTGGACCTCTTTTTTTTTTTTTTTAAGATTTTTATTTATTTGCGAGAGAGACGAGAGACAGAGAGCATCAGAGGGAGAAGCAGACTCCCTGCTGAGCAGGGAGCCCGATGTGGGACTCGATCCCAGGACTCCAGGATCATGACCTGAGCCGAAGGCAGTCGCTTAACCAACTGAGCCACCCAGGTGCCCCTGGACCTCTTGTTTATAGTGCAAAGTAAGCAGGGTCCCTGTGCTGTCCCCAGGGAGAAACTTAGGGTGACAGATGATGCCAGGTGGTGGCTGGAGAAGTTTCAGGGCAGTCTAGTGGGTTGTGTATGTACGCTTAAGGACTTGAGAGGGAGCTACTTTCTTACTCTTTAGGTAAAAAGTAACTCCATCCTGTTCCCAGGGACCTTTTTCGAAATGTAGAAGCGCTCTTGGACCTCATGGAGTATCCTGTTCTGTGGTCTACGAAGTGGTTGACCCATTCCACTCATTTTTTAATGTGTTTTAGTAAGAGGTTTCCTAGCAGCCCAAGTGAAAAGGGAAATGTGATGAGACACGTGATTCTCCCGTTCCAAGGAGATGGGCCCCACAACACGGTGGCTGCGAGGTTTCCCGGAGCCAGGCTTGGAGCGGGACGGAGGCGCCCCCCAGCTGCCACCCAAGGCCCCGGCCCTCTGTCTGTCCTGGCAGCTCTGCGCATGGTGTCTGCTCCAGGACAAAGCCCAGGGCATGGCAACAGAGGGCAGCCCCGAAGAAAGTCGTGCAAGTTAAGGTTCTTTTCCTCAGTCCCTCCTCCCCTTGGGCTGTCACTGGGTGAATGGTGCCCCTGAAGGATGGAACTTGCCTTCCTGCAGAGCACACAGCGGGTCCCCTGGCTTTGGCCCTGCCTCTGCCCGACTCCGGGACCGGGGCTGGGTTGTTCGAGCTCCCCGGGCTTGCCTAGGGCCAGCCCGAGGATTAAGTGAGGCTACAGGAGAGACGTGCTAGGGCAGTGACTTCGTTATTGCCCACAACCTGCTTTTCCTTTATAACGAACACATCGTTATTTTGAGCTACCTGAATGGAGTTGGGCATTTCACACATCAAGGTCTTAAAAAGTTGGATGCTCTGATGAGGTTTTGTACAAGTGTAGATGGTCAGCAAAGGAGAGAGGTGGCCCGATGGGGCTGTAGCCTGTGGTGACCGTGATAGATGCCCCATGGAGTTGCACCTTCTGGGAGGCTGAGTTTTCGTGGTCCTGGGGGAGGCCGATGCAGCAGGGAAACCACCATGGTCTCTCACCTGGACAGTTGCAAGAGCCTCCACGCTGGTTTCCTGCTTCTACACTTACTTCTGTTCACTCCACATGCAAACCAAGTGATCCTCTTCTATCCCAGGTCAGCTCTGCCACCCGCCTGCCTGACACCCTCCGTGGTCCTTACAGTCACTTCCAAGGCGTGATCCACATCTCCCTCCACACAGACTCTTCTCCTTATCCCTTCCCTTCCTCCTCCCTGGCCTCCTGGGTAGTCCTCAAATGCTCCAGGCAAGCTCCTACCTCAGGCCCTTTGCACGTGCTCTCTCCATTGCCCACAAAACTCTGTGTGCTCTATTTTGCCTCTTCTGGAGTATTACTTAAATTCCATCTGCTCAGTGAGACTTCCCAAGGGCATGGTGTTTAAAACTGTCTCCCCAGATGCCTTTCTCCTTTCTGCCTTGTCTCCAGCTCATCTGCTGTATATTTTATTTACTTTATCTTGCTTCGTGTTTGTTTTCTCCCTTAAGCAGGTCATGTCTGCCTAGGGAGGTACTACTCTGTCTGTTTCATCCTCTGCTATAGCTTTGACCCCCAGAGCAGGCCAGGAATCCAGCAGGTACTCAACAGATAGATCTGTGTTGGGAGAGTGGATGAGGAAATGAGTGATAGCATACACGAATTCCCCTCGAAAACCTTTAGGGCTTGAAAGTTTGAATTGTTTTTTCCTCTACTCTTGGGATCGATGGCTTTCTCTCAGATGGAGTTCTCGAAGAAATAGTTAGCTTGTATTTCAGGGTCACGTTGAATGAAGTTCATCAAAAACTATGTCTTGAAAGACTAGAAGGACCACGCAGCAGGGGAGGCTGGTGTGGAATGAAGCCGGGGGGACCCGACACCCAGCGAGTGAATACAATGCAGATCATCTACCTCGGCGCTCCCCCAGGCACACAGTCGCCGTGCCGAGCGGTGATTGCACAAACAACATCCTAAACCGTTCCCTTCCCTGGACAGTAGCATCTTCGCGAGTGACCCCGCTGTATGCACACGCACGCACCCACGGAGACATGCCCGTGGACCGTAGTTGCTTTCTTGCTTGTGCAGTTAGGAGGAGGTAAATGACTTCTGATGACCACCGGCTCCTGAGAGGAGAGGACGTGTCCACCCAGAGAGGACAGAGTTAAAATGGACAGCCGGAGGTGGGGGTCTGTGCATTCAAATGGCTCCAGCACGATCATTAGTGATTTTCCAGCATTGAACAAGATGCTTCCTGCTTTCATGGGAAAGTCAGGTTCCTGCCGACCATCCCTAATTTCTGGAGCACTGAGTAACCAGCCTCTGATTCGGTTGTAATGAACCGTGTGTTAATGTTACAGACTTCTGCCCACTCGGGAGACCCCACGCCATGTCTGGCCTTGTGATGAGTCTTGTCAGCTTGGTGGTACGCCTTTCTGGGGAGGCTGCTTTTGTTTTTCCACTAAAAATGTGCTTGTTTCCAGCTAAAATAGAGATGGATCCTACAACTCACCCAAGATAAATATAGGAGATAGAAATCTCATTTATATTTAAAGTTTATATAAAAGTCCTCTCCTCCATCTCCCTCCCTCTCTGTCCCTCCCTCTCTCCTTGTCCCTCCCTCCTTCTCTCTCCGTCTCTCTCCCTCCCTCTCTCCCTCTGTCTCCTCCCACCCCACACATGTGCAAAACACACACACACACACACACCCCTTAAGCATCTCCAACATTAACTGAGAGACCCACTGAGTTGCATAGAATACCAGTATGCCCCTCCCTCAAATGGAAGAGGTATTTGGGGTTCATGCATCCAACTTGGACACGGGGCTGTGAGAAGGGGACTTGAGTTCCTTTGGGGCAGAGCGCAGACCCGTTGCCCGCTGCACCCCGGCGCCCGCCGTCCTGGCCGAGGTTGCAGGATCCCCACCGTGTCTGCACACATGCAGCTCACGCTTTCTTACCGACAGCACCAGCTGACTCTGGCGGCGGCCACCCCAGGGCGCTCCCCCACCAGCTCCGTCACCCCCAGTACCCGCGGTGTTCTCTGCTCCCACGTGCTCAGATTGCTGAATTAAGAGAGATCTAGAAGATGCCCCCCGCCTGCAGGGGCACGGTGGCTTGAGGCCTGGGCGGCTGTGTATTGCTTCTGCTCTCCCTCTCCCTCCCCTCCCCAGCTCAGGTCCCCTTGGGGAGCTGCAGGGCGCGGGATGGCGCAGGGGGACTGCTGGCCCAGGGGCCGCCCTGCGCTCCATGGGCGGCACTCATGCCTCAGCCTCCCTGCTGCTTCTCGGGGTCTCGGATCGGCATGCGCAGGAATGATTCTAGTGAGCAAATCGGGTTCCTGGGAGCTCAGCAGCCAGGCCTGCACCCCAGGGCGGAGAGGCCCAGAGCGGGCAGGCTCCCCTCCTGGGGACAGGTTTTCACAAGGGTGGGAGGATGGAGAATTTACAGCACGATGAAGGATGGTGGAAGGAATGCTGTGGCCCCAGGTCACAACGACGCAGAGAAAGGAGGTTTACAGAATCTCTTTAGTAAGGAACCAAGCATCGGACATACCCACAGCATGCTACCTGAAAACTTTAAAATGTGCTTACCCAGCTCAGCACCGTCGGAGAAGAGCCCGTGGATGGCATGCCTTCTACACTGATGAGTGTTCTTCGGAAGCAGAACCAATTGCTGTTCTGTTTCACATTCTCTATTGTAAGAAGTGGATTTTTTTTCATGGAAAACGTAGGTTGTGAGTGCTATGAAATGATACCAGAAGAATATTGTGACTGCTTTTAAAATTGTGTGTGTGTGTGAGCATCTCGTTGAGTCAGTCCCAGGTGTGAGGGTGTGGGTATATATCTTCACCACCCAGGACACTGGAACAGAGTCCGGGACCAGTCATGTAGCCCCTAGGGCCAGGAGACAAGAGCCTGTGCCTTGGGGTGAGGTCTCGGCAAGTCCCCGGGACCCCCCGGGACCCCAGAGCCCTTCAGGGCACATGCAGAGGGACTTTGTATTGGACTCATGCCGTGAACCTACCCAAGGAGCGTCAGGGAAACACACATACAAGCTTGAGTTGTGCACAAAGTCTTTTGAGATGTGGGGTAAGAAAACGGACTTGCACATGGATGATACTTGAGTTCATTCCCAGTCCTTCCAGCCAACATAGGAAGGGAACACAGGAACTGGTACAAGCCACGAACATGGCCACAACAAGCATGTGGCAAGTGTTTATGTGGCCGGTCGCTGGGCTGGAGGCTCTACTGTGTATCAGCCCATCTCATCCCACCCACAGCAAGGGACGTAAAAGTGTTCCCATTTCTCAGATGACAAAACTGAGGTTCATAGAGGCTCCAGGATGCACACGAGTTCTCAGAGACACCATGGGGGAAGGGTCTAGGCTCACCCCTAACCATGATGTCCTTCTACCTCTGGGCCTTTTTGAAGAGCTTGTAAGACCTTCTGCTTGCCATTTTCTATTGCTACATGAGAAGCAAAGCCACCTGCTCCTTCTGAATGCAACTTTCTCCTGACCCTATTCTAAAAAGTAAATAATGGCCAAGATTCGTACTCCTGTTGGGGTTTTCTGAGGGTGTATTCATCTTGCAGACCCCCCCCCATGACATGTCATCTCCAGCACCTTCCACGTGGCAGCCAGGCAGACCTCCAGCACCTCAAGAACACCTCATGCTTTTGGGTGGTCGTGTGAGGATTGCTCATCAAATAGACACCACTCGACAGGACCTGGATTGGTGCTAACTTAAAAGATAGCAGCTAATTAGTCTTTATAGCGAGATAAAACTAATTGGAAGCCAGCTAATGAGAGGGATGGTTTATAGCAGAGAAGGCAAAATATCAATTTAGAACCCGAGAGGACCGGTGATGAAGGATGATTTAATCTTTTGGTAATTTCTGTTAAATTGCAAGAACAATAATCATTGCAGCAGGTTTGGACGTCACTCCTATCTCTGTCTGACTGGTATTGACTGAGCATCTGCATGGGGCTCACCTCTTGCTCAGCACCAAATACATAGCAGTTGTAAGAGCAACACGGTGCCTGCTCTTGGTGATCTCGGAGTCTAATAGAAGAATCAGATGTGGATAAATCTGTAATAGCCGTCTTAGACTGATGCTTGCCACACAGGACCCCCACACCAGGCAGTATAGGGTAGAATAACGGCAGGACCCTGAATTTGCTGGTGCTTTGCTGTGTGTTCAACCGAGCTTTCTGTGATGGGGGACCGTTCTGGGACCACTCTCTGCTGTGACCACCGGACGCTTGAAATGTGGCTAGTGACACTAAAGAACTGGGCTCCTTGTTTTCTTTAGTTGTCCTTCCTTTCGATGCCTACTGGTCACTCCCTTATGTTCCCGAGGGATGGTCCCGCCTGTCCCCCATGCTCGCCCATGTCGTCTCGAGAAGCTGGCCTCAATGCTGTCTCCAAGGCAGAGCCCTCATCACAGGCCTGGACCGGGACAATACGGAGTGACTTACTTGGATGCAGTGAATGGTGTGAAAAGATAAGTCAACAGGATGCTCTCTTCCGGGCGTGGGAATCTTTAGCAAGGCTTGGGAGCTGATTAGCTCGGGGTGATTCCCCGAAAAGACACTCCACTAATGCAAGCCTTTAGCTTACAGGAGCTCCCCTCTGCCGCTTTGTTCCGTGCCTACTTCTTGCACATTCCTGACAATCCTCCAGGCGCACCCCAGTCCCGAGGGTGCCCTGTCAATCCTTTCTCTGTGTGCATGAGCCAGGGTTGTTCTCCATTGCTTGCAAGCCAGGACTCTAGCTCAGCGTATTTCCTGGATGACTGCTGATGCCATTCACTTATTCAGCACACATAGGATGAGCGCCTACTCTGTGCTCGGTCTTGTTCGAGGTTTTAGGGACCCAGAAATCTGCACTTTACGAAGCCCAAGGTGCAGAATGAGGGCAGAGGGGACATCATGTACCCGAGTCTGATCCTGCTTGTCCCCATGCCACTTACCTCACCTTGGCAGGCCTGAGTTCCCTCCTCTGTCTCCCAAAGTGTCGGGCAAGGTGGGACAGGAAGTTTCCTCCGTCTTAAAACCTGTATCACTATGAAGCAGAGAGAGGGCTGGTGTGACCAAACTTCTGTGGTGTTCGTCAGGAAGGAGACAAGTTGCAAGGACTGCTGTGTGCACGGCCCATGCGCTTGGCCAGGATGCCTGGGCGTCTGTGCGGGGAATCTCCCACTCTCCCATGAGTGGGTGCCAGGGCAATCCAAGGGCGCCTGCCTGGTCCCCGGCATCGCCTCACCCTCAGCGAGAACAGACCTTCTGAAGTCAGGGCTTCCCCAAATAGCAAATGTCTCCATCGGTGGTCTTGCAACATCAAGTAATTGGGAGCAGAAAGTGCCTGGTGACTCTGGTGCATGATGGGCAACAGCTTGAACTGCTTCCGGGCGCTTCGGGCTCGCCAGAAACTGACATGTAGTTCTCCCAAGTGCTCTTTCTTTTACATTTTTGTGCACCCCTGTGCCTGTGGCCAGAGATGGAGGCCACGTGCTTCTGATTGCTGGGGACTCCGCTCTCCAAAGGACTGACAAAGGCGCTTGTCATGCACCTGCCGGGCTTCTTGGTGCCCGTGACTCCGGAGCGGGTTTCTTTAGGAAGGGGAGGCTGCCTGCTTTCCCATTAGGAGACAAATGGCTCAGAGAAAGGTTTGAAACTCCAAGACCGTGCAGCCTCAGCAGATTGAAAACATGGGCGACCCGTTGATTAGAGTGAAGGAAGATGAGGAAGGGGGGGCGGTCTGCTCCGAATCCTCCAGGGAGGGGCCCCTTGCTCTAGACCCTACAGGCCTGCCCCCCCCCCGGATGCTGTCACCTGCACCCCGCTCTCACCTGTGAGATGGCCAGGTGGGGTGAGCAGCGGCTACCGGCTCAGCTCCGCACCAGCCCCGGGGCCTCCCCCAAAATATGAAGACATCACAGTAGACAGCAAGCAAGATGTCCCTGACATCCCAGGAAGGAGAGTGAATGCGTTCTGGAGGCATGGTGCCGGGTGGTCCTCGCCACCCATGGGTCCTTGCAGCTTGTCACGTGGCGTCTGAGCGGCCCCCTGTCCTGGTCGGATTGCCCATCACGGGACTGTGACCAGGTGACAGCCTCCACAGGAGAGTTTCATTCAGCGTGTGACTAGTTAAGAGGCGAGGTGAGTGTCCCACGTGTCATGTGGCGAGAGCCTTTTCTTGCCCCTGCTCTACTTTGGGAGTACCGGGAACATCCACCCGCATGATGCAAAGCAGTGCAGTGTTTTCCAGAGTGAATCTGAAAATCTTAGAAGGTGCAGGGTTTCCTGAAGTCCTTGAAAGTGACTGTGCAGGTGAGTTGCTCCCAGCACGTGCAGAACCCATGGGAACAAGCCCGGGGGGGCCTGGGGGGGCTCTGCCCGCTCAGGACTGAAGACGAGGACATGGAAAGGCAAGGATTGAAGTCTCAAGAGAGGGTTTTAGTAAAATCGATGGAACAGTCTAAGCCTTTGCAAAAAACAAACAAACAAACAAAAACCCCTAAAAAGTCGTGCTTTATGATTGAGCTGCAAAAACTCAGATATAAAAACATGTTTATAGCACCATCACTCAGCCTTGTATGAAGAAGTCAAGTTGCCATTTTTTTTCACTGAAAATAAGATTTGTGGCATTCTCTGTTCTAAAAGTGAGCACATAGTCTTAATTAAAACCTGCACTTTGGGGCGCCTGGGTGGCTCATTTGGTTGAGCGACTGCCTTCGGCTCAGGTCATGATCCTGGAGTCCCAGGATCGAGTCCCACATTGGGCTCCGTGCTCAGCAGGGAGTCTGCTTCTCCCTCTGACCTTCCCCCCTCTCATGTGCTCTCTCTCTCTCTCATTCTCTCTCTCAAATAAATAAATAAAATCTTTAAAAAACAAACAAACAAAAACCTGCACTCTGTTAAAAGGCAGAGCGAATATGATTGTTTGTTTTTTTTCATAACATCCACTTTTCAAAAGAAAGCCCAGACAAAGCCTTCAACTGTTTACAGTGGGGTTCAAGAACTGGCAAGTTCTCATGTTAAAATGAGCCCCTTGAGGGCTTTGATGGTGAGACAGGGAGGTAGAGGACACCCGGTGATCTTTCTAAGGTGGGGACGCTAGGGGTAGGGTGAGGGGGGTCCATGTGGAGTCACACCAGTGGGCTCCTATCTCGGGTCTGCCCCTCGGGTGGACAAGTGCCTGGGACCCCTTTGCTCCATGGAATGAGCCCAGTGCCCACACGCAGGGTTAATTAAAGGATCAAGATTCCTTTCCTTCAGATCAATTCCATAGGACATGAACTCACGATCTCCAAGAGATATCTGCACTCCTGTGTTCACCACAAAATTATTGACAACGGCCAAGACACAGAAACAACCCAAGTGTCCACCAAGAGATGAATGGATAGAGAAGCCGCGGTATCTGTGCACAACGGGCTATTTTTTAGCCATTTGCAACATGGATGGACCTGGAGGGCATTATGCTGAGTGACAGAAATCATACAGAGAAAGGCGAACACCATATGAGCTCACTTATATGTGGAATCCTAAAGCATCGAACTCCCTAGAGAAGGGAGAGTAGCGGGGTGGTTACCAGGGGCTGGGGTGAAGCAAGGGGGAGATGTTGGCCAAAGGACACAGGCTACCAGCGATTAGATGAGTAAATCCTGGGGAATGTAGCCTTCAGCATGGTGACCGTACTTAACGACACTGTCGTATGCTGAGACAGGCGATCTTTAAAGTTCTTATCCCCCCTCCACCCCAAATTTCTTAAAAAGGCACCTCTTTGAGGCAATGCATGTGTTAACTAACCTTAATATGGTTATCATTTGAAAGGACCTGTGTGTCAAATTGTCACATTGTATGCCTTAAACATATACAATCTGATATGTCAATTAGAGCTCAATAAAGCTGGGAGAGAGGATTAAGGAGACCGTGGTGTTCAAGTGTCTGAACGTCCAGCCAGGTTTACGGGAATACTCGGTGACATTCCTGCCCACTGTGGCCGCCATCATTGTTACCGTGCGACCATATTTTACTCTACAATTTTACTGTTGCCATTATTGTTGATTTACCAACATAACATTTTTACTATTAAGTGATAAGCGGCTTGACTCATTTAAAATCATCATTATCATCCTTATACCTTTTTTTTTTTTTTTTTTTGCCCACCAGATGCACACTTCTCAATTCCTTTTTCTTAGAGTCCAAATCCTAGAAATCTCTGAAGCCTAGAAATTTCTGTCCGTCGCCTGATTTTAGCATTGGATTTCAGAGCAGTTTTAGCGGGGGTGGGGTGGGGGTGGGGGGTAGGGGGTGAGTTCCATTGAGCTCTAAAACCAAATAAAATGCAAATCTCCCGGGCGGGCGGATGGCTTCCCTCCCCGCCCCCTCCGTTGTGGTTGTGCTGGAATGGTGTCTGAGTTTTTACAAGGGGCCTTTAAAAAGCCCCTGGGCCCCCTGGGAAGCCTCAGCCCCCTTTGTCCAGATGGGACAGAGGGGGCCAGGCTCCCCCGGGGGACTGTGTTCCGAGGAGCCCTCCCCGGGAAGGCTGTGATTTATACGCCAAGGCTTGTCACGGGGTGAAAGGAAGGGGCACTTTTTCATTTTGATCCAATGTTAGGTTGAAAGCCATGCACTGCTGTAAACTCAGCTGGATCCGAGGGCCAAGATGAAACACATTGCCCGCTTTGTTGCAGGGATGGTGTTTGGGAAGGCACTGTGAATAGGCTTCCCTTTGCCCCGTGCACAGAGACAAGATGTGTGCCTGGGAGGCGAGGTGCCTGCCCCCCGCCCCCCCAGGACGCCGTTCCTCGTCTCCATACACTTCTCCTCACAGTGCGGACCCCTGATCCGCGGGCTTTGCTTTCCCCGCCTGTGTCCGCTCCCAGGCGACCTCCCCATGTCTTGGAAGGAATGGGGCTGTTGGATGCAGTTTTCCCAGTGTGGACCAGTTCGCCGCACAAACTTGCTTACTCCCCTTGGCAGGTCCTGTGGGGTGGGGTTTAAAAAAAAGGCACCAGGGTATTCCCCAGAATATGCAGTCCCTCCAGTGACATTCCAGCTTCCCAGCCGGACAGGGCTCCTCGTACCCCGGGATCACAGAGCTCTGATGCTCTCCTGGATCTCTGGCTGCTGTCTGACGTCTTGGTAAACGGGACAGGGAAGTAGCCCTTGTCTCCCTTCTGTTGGTTGAGCTTGAGCTGGTGTAAGGGGCAGGCAGCAGGAGAAAGTGGGAGCATCCCGGGGGTGCCGTGAGGCGGTCTCAAATCCTCACCTGTGACATTTGGCGAGTGCGCTAGATGGGCTATAAGACACTTCCTGGAAAGTAAGCAAGTGCATCAGTGATCACGGTGAGCTCAGAGAGGCATACACAATGGAAAGGAAACCAATGCAAAGGGGTGTGAATTTGAAGCTCCCCAAACAGTGGGGTCAGAGAGGGGCTTTCTGCAGAGGTGACATTTGAGCTGACACTAGAATAAAATGAATGAACCGGCCATGGGATGAGTATTCCAGACTGAAAACAGAACGTGCAAAGGCCCAGGGGCATGGGAAAGTAAATCCCTGGGCCCCACAGAAGGGCCACCAGTGTGACCGGGGATTAGAAGGTAAATAAATGGGAGTGGAGGCCTCCAAGACCGATTCCCGAGGGTTTTGCTGAGCACGTTGGTCTGTGTCAGGAGCAGAGGACTCCAAAGCTGTCCATTCTTGGGACCAGCCCCTGAGTAGTGTTTCCTGAAGATACGACGTACATGAGCTCTCGGTACTATGCTCATGATGCAAAATGGCCATCTTTAGGGGAGAAAGCTGCCTTTGCTGGTGGGTTGTTTTTGGCAGCTTGATCTGGTGGCAGTCCCCATCTTCGACCCAAAGGGCTGGAAAAGGACATATGAATTCACAACAGCCCCCTTTGACATGCCCCACCTGGGTTGATGACCTCTCCAGCATCGTCCAAATGCTCAGCAGACCCTCCTCCCACCCCAGATAATGACATTCCCCGGTTAGCGAAGCCAGACACCTTGGGGTCACACCTGTCCAATCCTGCCTCCCGTGGGTCACCCACCCTGTTGATCCAGCCTTCTGGTTTCTCTTGAATCCTTTCCTTTTCTGACTCTGCTGTTCTGTTCAGCTCCTCAATATTCCTGCCTTTGACATTTGTCCAAAGAAAAAAAAGCAAAGAAGAAGGGAAAGGCTTTTATTTTGACACAATTCCAGATTTAAGAAAAGTTGTAAGAATAATACGTGGAATCTGGTACGTCCTTCACCCAGATTCTCCATCGCCGATGTCCAAATGATAACATTTTACCATTTTTGTTTATCCTTTCATACCCCCCTGCATATGCATGTGCATCTAATGTATACACATAAATATATAATATATACGTAACAGCCCACGTTTTTCTCTGAACCATTTGAGAACATAGTAGAGACATAATGCCCCTTCACCACTGAATTTCGTAAAAACAAAAGATTCTCTTCCATCGTCACAGGATCCTTCAAATCAGGACGTTCACATTGACGGAATATCATAATCGCTCTTCAGACCTTATTTAGGTTTCTCCATTTGTCCCGGAAATGGCCTCCAGAGCAAAAGAAAGTCCCAGGGGACGTTTTGCGTTCAGTTGTTAGGATCCCTTATTCTGCGTGAGCCCAGAACAGCCCCTCGGGCCACACCTCTCACCAGCTACAAGGAAGCAAGTAGCTCCCCAGAGTGGCCCTCTGTCCAGCCTCCCTTGGGCTTCCCTGCGGTCAGATGCAGATGTCATGCTGGTGGCCGGCGGGATGCCACGCCGGGGAGGTCGAGTCCTTCTCCGTGTCGGGAGGCGCGTGCTGCCCCTTTGTCCCCATCTGGGTGGCATGATTGCTCGCCCGCTAGGTCTTTTCCTCCGCGAAGCCCCCGCTTCCCTCCGTGGCCAGTAAGTGCGTCGAGGGGAAATACTACAAGGCTGGTGAAGGTCTAGTTACTCCTCTGTTCTCTCCTGGCTTTCTCACCCACCGATGACTTTTGCCTAAAATAATTATGACTCTGGTGTTTGCAAATGGAGGTGTTTTCCTGATATGCGCCAACCTGGCTACGTTCTCCATTTGTCCTGAGGTTTTCTGCTCTAAGAAAGGGCTTTCTTTCCTTTCACCCCCATTTATTACCTACTTCTTTGTCCGCTTGTCTGTTCATCTTAGCTCATGAAGCCTTGTTATAAGCAGTGGCCACCGGCCTCTTGAAATAGTCCTTTTTAAAACTTCAAAACCACATCCCCCTTAGTCTTCTGGGTTTTAACCTAGCGTTTTTACCCAAACACGGATATGAATTCCTCCCTTCCCGGTTAATCCTGGCTATGGCTTTGGGCCACCTGGACTCTAAAACCAGGAATCTCAGTGATTAGAAGTGAGAGTCCGGGTCCCACTCGTGGCATCTGCTGGTGACCTTGACCCTGCTCTGTGTCCTGCAGAGTTCCAGCACCGTTGAACACTTGCAGTGGGCTAGTCGCATTGAGATGTGCCGGAAGTCGGATACACACAGCATTTTGAAGACTTTCTATGAAAAAAGAACATAAAAATCTCATGGATAATTTATATGATGATTGCACATTGAAACCACAATGTTTTGGATAGGTTGGGTTAAATAAAATATGTTATTTGTTTTACCAGTTTCTCTTTACCTTTGGCTGTGGGCGCCAGGAAATTCTCTGTGTTTTGGCCCGTGTTTCAGGCGTGCACTGTGTTTGTAGGAGAAAGCGCTGGTCTAGCAATCTTACTGCACTTCCATTGGACTTGAGAGGGGAAGGAGGCAATAGTATGTAGGATGCTCCTGGAACTCTTGCTTCATACATGACAGCTTTGTGTGAATTAGAAAAAGCTGCTTCCTCTGTGCATAATAAAAAGGAGAAAATACCCCCTTTTCCAGAAAGACCCAGTTCCTAGCCAGGGGCATGGCTTGGAAAATGGAGCATGGAGCATACTTCACACTCCACCCGTGCCCTCTTGGCCAGGAGCCTTTGTGCAGTTCACAACCTGTGCAGCTGTCCATAGCAGCCCAGGACTGATTGGTCTACTGTGCCCTGCTGTATAGGCAGAACCAATACAGTTTGGTTTGGGTGCCAGGGAGCCTTATCAGAAGCAGGGTAGCCTAGTGGTTAATACTGTCGTCTATAGGGTTAGACGTGCCTGAATTCTGGTCCAGCTACGAAAACAAAGCACCAGATGATGTAGCCTCTCACATATTCCCAGGGTTTCCCTGGCTACCCCTCCACCCCAAACCTTAGCTTGGGTGTCAAGTCCAGAGTTGGGCTCTCTGCTGTTTGTTGCTGACCAAGTTTCCATTTCTTAAAACCCTCTCCTTTCTTCTCCGATTGTCCCTGCTCTGAGCACCCACCCTCTGCTTCGTCCATGGACATCTTCAGGGCCCAGGCTTAGGCCAGGAGATGCCCCGGCCAGCAAGCCTCGGGCCAGAGCTACACCCAGGAGTGTGGGAGGATCCGCACCTTCTCCATCAGCCTTATGACGTGTGCATGATGACCATGTGATGTCCTGGTTCTGAAACGGTTTCCTTTGGCCCCCTGTAAATGGGGTGAGCTTGGACAGTTCAGGCCAGCTGAAGGTGCGTCAAATTAATACAGGCATGAGAGGGATTATTCCTGTATTGAACAGCATCCCAGCAAGAAACAGAATTTACCCAGTGTGGCTCAAATGAACCATCTTTATTTGTTAAGTTTTTAATTTTAATTCCAGCATAGTTAACATGTAGTGTTATATTAGTTTCAGACGGATGAATGGATGAGGAAGACATGGTATATACATACAATGGAATATTATTCAGCCATAAAAAAGAATGAAATCGTGACGTTGACAACAACATGGATGGAACTAGAGTATATTACACTAAGTGAAATAAGTCAGTCAGAGAAGGACAAACACCGTATGATTTCATTCATGTGTGGAACTTAAGAAACAAAACAAATGAGCAAAGGAAACGAGAGAGAGAGAGACCAAATGAAGCATCGTGAATGAAGGGATTGTTGACTGAGCTGGGGCAGGGTTCAGGGAACAAAGATATTCCCAGTACTCAGGGATACACAGCAAAGGGAAGCCGAAGGATTTCGTGTACCTAGAGCCAGCGATGTTGAGAGCTGCGGAGCATGGAGATATAAGCCAGGAGGGAAGCGGCCACCACCAGAGACACAGCATCCAAAACAGGAGGAACATGGAAAGGGATCCCGATCTTGTGTTCTTCCCATGCTGTCTCCTCCCTTGCTCTGAGCGAACATGCACAGAGTCCAGATGACCCATCTGCAGGGCAGCTCCCCAAGGCACAGAGAAAGGCAGAGATGAGTGGAGGTGGGGTGGGAAGCCTCCTAAAACTAACTGTTCCATATATGTTCAGAGAGCTGAGCCTCCCCTACAGAACACGAGAGTAACTGCAAACACTCAGAAGGAGCCTGCCATGCCCCAAGCATTCCTCTCAGGGCTCTGTGGACTAAGCCATTTTCTCCCATAGCTCTTCGAGGTAGGTATTATACTGTCCTTGTGCAGCTAGAAGGGGTCAAGCTAGCATTGCAGTCTGTGTATTTTGGCTCTAGAAGAATCTATAGTCTTAATAGGCATGCTCAGGAGCCTCCCATGACAGTAGCAGGATGGCACTGTGCCCCTAGTTGGGCAGAAGGTGTGTTAGTGTGTGGATATTGTTGCTTTGCCTACTGAAGATCTAGTTCCCTTTCTCTGTTAGCAGCACCCAGATTTTCCTTGGGGAAGTGTCCCTCCCTAGCTCTCTGTCCATGGAACTCAACTTTGGGCTCCAGGAGAGGCGTATGACCCAAGCCTGTCCAATCCAAGCATTCTTCCCTCTTCCTGGCCAAACTGACTGGTCCAGAGATGGGCATGAACACAAATTAGACCAAACAGCCAATGGGAAGGGTCCTGGGTCATTACTGGCTCTCTTGAGGGAGCAGCATCATCTTTGCTTTGAGGTGCATTGAGGTGATAGGACGTAAGCTTCCAACTTCTGTTAACTTTTTTCATTTAAACAACCTTATTGAAGTATAATTGACAACTCTAAAATTCACTCTTTTAAGGATGCACTTCGATATTTTCAGTAACTTCACTGAACCGTGCAACCATCACCATGAGCCCAGTTTTAAGACATTTCCGTCATGCAGTAAGACCTCTCCTTCCCCTTTGGAGCTAATCCACAATCCCACCCCAGCCTGCTTGGTCTCTGGATTTCTGGCTGCCATCTTGGCATGCTGAAGAGAAGTCTTGTCAGATTGGAGCAAGGCACAGGGAAGTGAGGTGAGCCATGGAGAGGCACCGAGTCCTGCAGCATTGTTTGAGTCCCCTTGATCTAGCTTGTCACTGCTCAATCTTTGCTCCCAGAATTTCCATTTGTAAGAGGCAATATAAAGCTCTTACCTGTGAAAGTGCGTGTGTGTGTGTGCGTGCACACACATGAGTGTATTCACGTGCATGTGCCTGCATGCATTTGTGAACAGTTCTGTCTCCTGTAACTGGAAGTATCCTGACTTCCACATCCAAAAATTACAAATTATACTCCAGAGGGGGAGAGAGAGACAGAGACTTCAAGATGAAATGAATATGAGAGAGAGGACAGGTGAGCTCTGCTGGTGACAAAGAGCTGGATATGATGTGTACAAGTAATTATTCTCAGCTAAATTAGCATTGTGTTTACTACTCCTTTGCATAAAAAAATATTTGAATGCCTACTTATTAATTTCTTATATTCTGTCTTGTACAAAAAAGAAGACTTACAAAGATGCTGACAAGAAAGGAAGACTAAGTAAATGAAAATAAGAAATACGAAGCAAAGAGGAAGTGGGGGCAGGGAAGGATGCGGAAACTCAAAGCTTAGTAAACAAAAAGCTAAAATGAAGACTTATATGAACAATTACTAAAGGCTGAGATGACAGTTGAACTCTAGGCTTTATAGTATCCAAAATTAAGGGAGAAATATGCTTAGTCTTTGCAACATGATGTTTAGAATTCTACAAAACCAACTAGTTGCTGGATTTCTCTCTTGAGCCACTCCACAGTGCAATGAGCTACAAACAATGTTCTAGAGGCCCATATGACACTGTCCGTGGGGAGAACAGGGTTGAATCTAGTCAAAAGACTAGGTGCTTTGTGCTGTGCACTGTATAATATGTGCTCAGCTATAAGGGTATTAGGATACTCATGAATCTGGCTGCAAGTAATAGTATGGTAAACCACAAAGGCTTATAATTAGTTTTAATACCAAGAGCTCTGGCAGGGTGGGGATGGGGGTTCCAGGTGTGGTTCAATGACTCAGATTTCCTCAGAAACCCAGGGTTTTTCTATCATTCTGCTTGGCTTTCCTTAGATTTTCGGCTTCTTTCCTCAGGATCAAAAAGTTACTTGTGTCCCTTGAAGTGTCATGTCCTTGGTCAAGAAAGGAACAAGAGTGGGGTCCGTCCTCTCTGCTTTTTTCTTATCAAGAAAGGAAAAGCCTTGCCCATAAGCAGATAAGCCCTTAATTATAAATGAGCAGAACTGGATTGCCTCTACCTTCCAGGTCAGCTGGGAAATAGAGAAACCTGTCCAATGGGAATGGGATTGGGGATTGACAGACCAGTTATCATCCCCTTGCTGAACTCAACACAATCAATGTCACTTGGCAAGGAAGAAAGAGCGGTAGGGGGAGCTAGCAATGTTTGCCAAAGGGAAAATGATGAATGCAACCAATTCCTGGACAGATGACTTCTTTCTCCTATGTGTAAGATAGAGAGATGTATGATGTGCCACAGAGCATAGAAGGTAGGCACCTGACCCCATAGGGCTTTGGGGAAGATCCAAGGTTGTTGACTAGTGAACTTCTCTTAAAGGATAAGTGAAGAGTCACTTGAGAATGGAGGAGGGGAGAGAGAAAGGGCTCAGCAGGTAGAGGCATGAGCTAAGAAAGGGAGGTCTAAATCTCTTCAGTGTATTAAAAGAAGCTCAAGTAGTTCTGTATTCACATATCATGAGAGTCAGGGGGCTGAGACCAGAAAGGTTCCTGGGGAGGAGGTCATGGGTGGCCTTGCATGCTCCACTTTCAGTGGGTTCCACTCCTGGAGCAACAGCCTGCCTTCCATGCTTCAATCAGGCAAGTGGCTGGACTTAAGATATAGAATGCGTAAGAATATGGGCTCTGGAGTCTGAATTCCTAGGTTGAAATCCTGCTTTCCCCCACCTACCCTCTTTGTGCTTTATTTTTCTCATCCCAAAAGGGGAAAATGAGAGTGATTACTTCCATAGGGTTGTGGTGAGGCATAATGAGTTAATTCAGGTGAAGTATGAAGAACAATGGCTGACACATGGTAAACCATGACACATAGGGGTGACAGTGACAGTGGTGGTGATGATGATGATAAGGATGATGATGGTGGTGATGGTGGTGATGATGGTGGTGATGGTTATGATGGTGGTGATGATGATGGTCATGGTGATGATGGTCGTGGTAGTGATGGAAATGATGATGGTGGTGATGATGGTGGTGATGATGGTGATGGTGATGATGGTGATGATGGTGATGGTGGTGATGGTGGTGATAATGATGATGGTGATGGTGGTGATGGTGGTGATGGTGATGGTGGTGATGGCGATGGTGGTGATGATGGTGATGCTCATGGTGATGATGGTGATGGTGGTGATGATGGTGGTGATGGTGATGATGATGGTGGTGATGGTGATGATGGTCGTGGTAGTGATGGAAATGATGATGGTGGTGATGATGGTGATGGTGGTGGTGATGATGGTGACGGTGGTGATGGTGATGATGATGGTGATGATGATGGTGGTGGTGACGGTGATGGTGGTGATGATGGTGATGGTGATGATGATGGTGGTGATGGTGGTGATGGTGATGATGATGGTGGTGATGGTGATGATGGTGGTGATGATGATGGTC
>NW_023270436.1:3214784-3322327 GCF_011800145.1 Mirounga leonina | reverse complement strand
TGATGATGGTCGTGGTAGTGATGGAAATGATGATGGTGGTGATGATGATGTTTTAGGTGCTGGGGACATCATGTGGAGCAAGACACAGTCTCTGCCCTCTTGGAACTTACGTTCTAGAGGAGGAAACACAGTAAAGCAATAAATGAGTAATCACATGATACCCATCTTGCAGAGATAAGGCTCATAAAGATAAGTGAAGGTAAATAATGGGTTAGAACAAGGTTTCTTAACCTCAGTACTACTGACCTTTGGCCAGCCACGTCTTTGCTGTAGGAGGGCATTCTGGCCTTGTGAGATGTTTAACAGTGTCCCTGCTGTTACTAACTAGATGCCAGAAGCATCCCCCAGTTGTTCCAACCAAAAGTGCCTTCCAATCTTGCCACACATACTCTGTAGGACAAAACGTCACCAGTTGAAAGCACAGGGTGGATGGAGCATGACTGAAAGTGGATGATGCTAGTTCACCAGAAAGCGTAAGGGGGTCTCCCTGTGTTCATTTCCTGGGCTGCCACTAAAAATCACACTACCCTTGGTGGTTTATAGCAATAGAATATTCTGGAGGCCACATATCTGAAACGAAGGTGTCAGCAGGTTTGGTTCTTTCTAGCATTTCTTCAGGAGGTTACTTCCCACACCCGCTCTGGCACTGGGCGGTTGCAAGTAGTCCTTGGCCTGTGGCCACATCATTCCAGTCCCTGCGCTGTGTTTGCATGGCCTTTCCCTCTGTTGGTCCTCTGTGCCTGCATGCCTCAAATATCCCTGTCCATTCTCTGACCAGGAAACCAGTCCTTGGAGGTAGGGCCCACCCGAAGTCCAGGATAACTCATGCAGAGATTCTGAACTTACTACATCTGCAAAGACCCTGTTTGCACCCAAGGTTACATGCACAGACCAAGGATGAGGACTTGGACGTATCTTTTGGGGGACACAGTTCAAGCCACTCTGCTCCCTACAGAGGTGACAAGTGTGGGAAAAAGGCACATACAGAAGTGTGTGTGTGTGAGAGAGAGAGAGAGTCCAGGAAGGATCATGGATGCAGAGCTGAGGGATCGAGTAGGAGGCATGGATGAGCATGGTGTGTTGGGGAACAAGGGTGAAGGCTGGGTCAGAGCTTTTGGGAGCAAGGGGAAGACGGGGAGTGTGAGTTTGGAGAACTCGGGCTTTGGGGACCACAAGAAGAGGTTTAGTTGTATTCTGAGAGCCACGGGAGGTGCCGGGTTTGAAGCTGGGTTGTTCTGGGTCTGTCCTGATTTCCCGTGTTCCCTCTGGCGGAGGCTTCAGGAGAGAGTGAGGACGTTGCAGCTGTTAGCCATCAGCAAGCTGTAAACACCAAGAGAATGTTGGGAATCATCAGTTGAGGATTTTTAAAAGGAAGCAAACGAAAGAAACGCCACAGTAGCCTGCCCTAGTTATCTCCTGGGTTCCAAGTAACCAGGTGCATCGAAGAGATTAGTGTTCTTCTTCTGATTTATGAAGGTCTCAGGGTCTCCATTTTGAAAGTGCTGATAGAATGTGTTCTGGGGTGTTTTCCTAGGAATCTAAAACTTTTCTATTTGTCTCACAATAAAATTCCTATGATGACTCACTCAAGGTCTTGAGAGGGAAAAAAGCCTCCAGAATATCGCTGGTGGCTCAATATTGACTTTAAATATCAAGAGAATCATGTAATGTTAGTTACTCTAAAAGGGAAAATAAGGGCCGTGGCCTTACAGAATTAAGAGGCTGGCCCACTCATGAACTTGAAACCATAGACAAGCCACTCAACTCCTGGGGGTCTCGAGGTTTGTATGTCAGGTGTGGTTCAGCCTAGAAAAGGCTGATCAGATTGTGAACTTATTTAGGGGATGTTAAAAGTCAGAACACTGCTTTGACCATAGAAGGCATTCAGAACAATTGGTTGGATGAATGAATGCTTATTCCAGAGATGAGGAAACATCATTCAGACAGGGTATTAATCCCATTGCATACTGACGACAGAAAGCATAAGAAAAAGAGAAAGAGCTTGATCCCACCACTGCCTCATTCCTCATGTGTGAGTTACCTGTGCAGACATGTGAGACACACATTACAAGAGCATTCCACCAACCACCTGTGTTCAGTTGCAGAAACATCTCTTTCCCTGATGCTGGAGTGAGATGCTGCAGGGCTCACCGGGCTCAGGGATTTTATATTGCTCTTCACCATCATGCTTTCCCGAGAACTTTTTCCAAGGATGCACTGACTACACCTTTTTGCCTCATGAAGTAATCGTAACCTGTACGAGCTAAGATGTGATTCCATTGCACGGTTGGCTGGTGTTTTTCAGATTGCAAGCGATGACCCATCCGGAGGAGGTGAGGTTGTTTTGGTGAAGAGTTTATACATTTTAAAAAAGGAGTTAGAATAGCATAGAATGCAATGGAATCGGATGGCACAGAATACAGCGGAGCAGAGAACATGGAGCTCTGCACAAGGAAGCTTGCATTGGGTTTGGTGAATTTAGGTATGTGTACGCATGTGTCCTGGTCACGATGCAGATGTGTCCACTGTGAACGCACCTGGAAATGCTTGAAACCATTGTCCTGCATTCTGCTTTCCAGCCCCTCATTGTCAAGTTGTGCGGTGGGGCAAGGACTCAGACGCAACGGTTGAGGTTCGTGGAAAGGCCATTTGTGGGTTTTTAGACTCATCCATATTTCTCTGGCATCGATTTCCTTCCCTTCAGAGCTGTGTGGGTTCTTGCCCTCAGTTGAGCAGTTAGAGGTGTGGGGGCAAGCCTGAGTTCTAATGTCCCCACATGTATACCTCAGATCGCCTCTCCACCCATGTCACTTCCAGGGACGGGGTGACTGCGCTTGAGAATGGGTCCAGGAACCTGAGTCGTCTGACCGGTATTTTAGGTTTGTGACTGTACCCATTGAAAGAGTCTGCATGCAGATTTAAGAAGAGAACAGAGTTGGGGCGCCTGGGTGGCTCAGTTGGTTAAGCAACTGCCTTCGGCTCAGGTCATGATCCTGGAGTCCCGGGATCGAGTCCCGCATCGGGCTCCCTGCTCGGCAGGGAGTCTGCTTCTCCCTCTGACCCTCCTCCCTCTCATGCTCTCTGTCTCTCATTCTCTCTCTCGCAAATAAATAAATAAAATCTTTTAAAAAAAAAAAAAAGAAGAGAACAGAGTTGTTAAAAATCATCAAGGACAACTATTCATTTACACCTTCATCACACAGTGGGGAGATCAAGATTTAATAGAAGACACGTGGTTGATGTCTCTCCTGGGTTTTGACAGGAGAACACAGTTTCAAGGCTTGCCCTCCTCAAAGAACTAATGGGCACTGTTAGGGAACCTCACCCCACTGCTGGTATTGTCGTCACGGTGCTGCCGATTTCTCCAGGCTCAGCAAGGAGGAGAGGACCGGTTTACAAGGCGCAGAAGGTGCCGGGACCACACTCTGCCCGGGTCAGCGAGGAGGCGGGAAGGGCTGCAGTGGGCTCTTCGTTGGAGTGGCACACGCCATGCCACCATCAGGTTCTTGTTCAGGGAGGGGTAAGATGTGGGCTGGGGGGCAGGTCGTAGGGACGAAGAGAGAAGATTGATGTCCTGGGTGGTGTTGGCACGGATTGGCTGAGCATCTGCCTCTGTGCCCCGCTCTGTCTTGCTTTGGCCCATCAGCTGCCACGACGTGGATGGTTCTGGCTGGCTTTTCTCAGCCAGGCTTCTTACAGCGTGTGTCAGTCACCCAAGGCGGCTACGGCAAAGGATCGCAAACTGGGGGGCTTAAAACAGCAGAAATGTGTTCTTGCAGTTCTAAAAGAAGGCAAGACATCTACCCCCACCCCCTTCAGAGGCTCTTGGGCAGGATCCTTCCTGGCCCGCCCAGCGTCTGGTGGCTCCTGACATCCCTTGGCTTGCGGCTGCATCTCGCCAACCTCCGCCTCCCCTATCCACAGGGCCTTCTCTTCTCTGCATCTTCTCCTCTTCTGTTTCTTAAAAGGTCTGCCCTAAATCCAGGATGATCTCATCTCAGGATCCTTAATTCCATCTGTGAAGACCCCTTTCCATGGAAATAGGATCACCTTTGCAGGATCTGAGGTTTCTGAGGGCATCTATCTTTATAGGGGCCACCATTCAACCGACTGTAACACTCTAAGGGGTGGGACATACACTCTAATGGGGTCAGAGTCTGCTTCTGTTACAGAATTACTTGCCGGGAGCATGCACTGTGCTGGGACCTGGGGCCAGTCTGTTAGGACAGGTGGAAAGAGAAGAAAGTGGTGTCACACGTCCACCAAGGGACTCAGGCAAGCCCCCCCGCCATACCCCCATGCCCCTGCTCCTTCCCAGTGAGATCATCTTCACTTCAACCTTTTGCCTCGTTGTCCCCTTCTCAGTGGGACCTTCCCTGGTCATCGTACCAAAAGGACACCAGCCCTGCCCCCGCTATGCCTCGTTCTACCCAACAGCCGTTACCAAATCTGACCCACTACCCACTGTGCTTCTTCATTTCCCTGTTGTCCTCTTCTCTCGACAGAAAGGAAGTACCAGGAAGGCAAGGTTTTGGTCTCTCTCTTTTTTTTTTTAAGGATTTTATTTATTTATTGGAGAGCGAGCGAGAGAGAAACAGCATGAGAGAGGAGAGGGTCAGAGGGAGAAGCAGGCTCCCCGCTGAGCCAGGAGCCCGATGCGGGACTCCATCCCAGGACCCTGGGATCATGACCTGAGCTGAAGGCAGACGCTTAACCAACTGAGCCACCCAGGCGCCCAGTTTTGGTCTCTTTCGTTCACTGTTTCAAGCTCAGCGCCTAGACCAGTGCCTGGCACATAGTGGGTGTTCAGGAACCATGTGTTGGACGCGTGGATGGGTGGCGGGCCGTGTCAGCAGACGTCTTTGTGAATCAGATTCGAGAGTCTGTATAAAGTAGGGGAACAGGTTTGTGTGAGGCTCAGCTCTCCTCTCCCGAGCGTCCTCCGTGTTCTCTGTGTTAAAGTAGCCTACGTCTGTACGTTCCGTTTTCTACACAGGATCCGTAACGCCTGGCCTCTCATTCATTCTCCGTAAGAAATATGCCGCAGGATTTTAGATACTACTGTAGCCAAGGGCATTATTCGAACTTCCCATCTTTTACGAGGGCAGTTCGTCGGCTCTCATCATTCACTTTGTGGACAGTGGTTATGTTCCCAAAAGTCTCTGTGAACACCGAATTAGTGGATACCGAACCACACTGCTCCTTGCGAGCCTCTGTTCACTACATTTCCGTCAACCCACACACGCATACCCTGATTTTGTGCGTGCTTCTGTTTAAAGGTACCTGATTTAACGTGTTGTCACGGATTCATTAACGCCAAACTCATGGCCAACAACATCATAACTCAGGCTCACATGAAGCTCATCTAACACATATTTTCTCCGCAAGGAGGCTTCTGCACTTAGGGATGCTCTCCAGCACTTTAGCAGTAAGCCATTTTAAACAGCAAAACCACCAGCAAAAAGCACAACACGGTGAAAAGTGTGACATTAACAAGAAAAGGACACTTGCTTACGTGCAGTCTGAGAGCCGGAATGCTCCCCCCCAGCTGGGGACAGGCACTCAGGGCCACTCTGAGTCTCCTCCCCTCTGCCTTGTCCATGAATGGCCGGGAAAGCACCACCTGTATGGACTTCAAGTTTATAAATAAACTTCAGCGAGTAGGTGGCCTCTTGAGTCTGGAATCCTCGAGCATGAGGATTGGCTGTGTATCCAGCGCAGCCCCATGGAAGACTTGAACCTGCCTGAGTTGTTGGGGATGCCTCCCGGGGAAGCAGCACCAGATACTCCCGGGACTCGCGGGGCCTCCGCATGGGAAGAATTCTTGTGCAGAACCTGAGGAAGGCTGCCATCCCGGGCCAGGCTCCTCGGAGACAGACCAGAGACAGGGCCTTCCCGGCTCGGGAGCTGGACAGGACTTTCACACCAGGAGAGTCACAAAGAGCAGTGTGGAGAGGGAGACATCTGTCAGCTTCGAGAATACCAGCGGCGAGCTACCAAGGTCCGTGGCTCAGAGAGGAGCACTCCTCGCCCAGGAAGCTCCCTTGGTTTTGTTTGCAGAGAAAAGTGGTGAAGTTCTACCACCTCCTGAGAGCAAGGGAGCTTTGCTCTGCAGAGGACGGTGGGCACGAAGAGGGGAAAGCATCCCGATGGGCTCTGGTTCTCCAGCCTCCCTCTCTCTGTCCCCGTCCTGGAGAAGACCCAACACCCTGCTCAGCGCCCGCTCAGCTCTCCTCGCCCAGGACCGAATGCTTTGTTGCCGTTTCCTGTACTCAGTGTAACTTTGTTTTCTGGAACACGGATAGCCCAATACCTTAATGGCGAAACTAATTGCCTATTGCTCAGCAGCCCCGATATTCCAACCCCTCCTTCGGGGAAGGAATCTGACCTTATCATAAACCCCTGGACCCTTTAATGCTTTCCATGTACCCAGATACACACCCGTACAAAATGCAGAGTGTTTAGTTTCTGAATTTGAAAAATTACAGAAATACGATCATACTGTATGGGTTTTTTTCTCGGTCTTTAAACCCAAGATATTTTTAAATGATTTTTTTGAAGATTTTATTTATTTATTTGAGAGAGAGAGAGAGACAGAGCACAAGCAGGGGGAGTGGGAGAAGCAGACTCCCCACTGAGCAGGGAGCCCGACGTGGGACTCGATCCCAGGACCCTGACGTCATGAGCTGAGCCAAAAGCAGACGCTTAACCGTCTGAGCCACCCCCCCAAACCCAAGACAGTTTTCATACCTATGTTGCTAAATACAGATACAGACACTGTTGACCAATAGAACCTCCATGATACTGGAAACAAGCTCTCGAAATGTGGTGAGTGGGACCGAGGAACTGAGTTAATTGTATCTAATTTTCGTTAATTTAAATTTCAATACCCATCTGTGGCTGGCGGCTACCCTGTTATTCAGCAAGCACAGACTTGCATCACTCTTTTTATTATTTTGCAAGTTAACGTTTTATTATGGGAATTTCAAACATATACCAAAAGGGGAGGCTCATGTCATGAATTCCCAGGTATTCACTTGGTAGCTTTAATAATTATCAGTAGGTCACGATTCTTTCTCTAGAGTCTTCCTTGTAACTGCTCTACAACATTCCCTTACTTAAAGATATTATGTTTTAGCCATATTTCTCCTATTGATAGGCGGGCTTTTAGGTGCGTAAGTTCCTGCTAAGACATGCAGGAGACTGAACCTCCTTGTACGTTTCTCTCTGTGCATGTGGTGTGTGTCTGTGTGTGTGTGTATCTGTGAGTGCATGTGCGTAAGCGTGCACGTGTGTGTGTGCATGTGTGTATATCTGTGTGTGTATGTATCTACATAAGTGTATGTCTGTCTAGGCGGGTGTCTGTGTGTGCATACGTGTATGTGTGTGTGTGTGTGTTTTTCTAGGGCAGAAACTTACAAGTGGGGGCATTTTCTGCCTTCACAAGGGCCAGCGACCCCCTGGCTCATTCGTTTCCAGAAGCAGGGGACAAGCACCACGCTGAAACATGATCTGGGCACTTAAGGAGCTCACCGCGACGCCCAAATCCACCCCTCCATGCTGATGGATGCTTGGGCCGTTGCCCATGGTGCTCAGGCTCTGGACACCCGACTGGGAATCCCTGGGTGTCCCTGGACTCAGCAAGATAAAGGCAGGTCAGATTAATGACACAAAGCTCCCCCCCCGCCCCATTCTCCTAATCATTTCATCATTCCCAAATTTCTCTGTCCAGCCCCAGGGGATTTCTATTTGTTCCCTCCCCAGTCCTTGTCTTGGCAGGACAGGGGACCGTCGGTGTATTTAGAGGTTCCTTGAATGGGTTTTTCCAGGCGAGTACTTTCCCATAAAGACACAATTAATGCAGGAAGGAATCCGAGGCTCTGGGTTGAAAAAGGCTAAGCCACTTTGTTTTTCTAACAGCAAAGTTGTGCTTTGCTTCGAGGAAACTCGGTATTGTAACTCATCTTCTTGACTGAGAAATCCCTCAAAATCGGGATAGTTTTGGATTACCTAAGTAACTATGCTTTTCATAAATTTTTTTTTTAAAGATTTTATTTATTTTTATTTGAGAGAGAGTGAGAGTGAGAGAGCACAAGAGGGGGGAGCGGGAGAGGGAGAAGCAGACTCCCCACTGAGCAGGGAGCCCGATGCGGGACTCGATCCCGGGACTCCAGGATCATGACCTGAGCCGAAGGCAGTCGCTTAACCAACTGAGCCACCCAGGCGCCCTACTTTTCAAACTATTATGAGAATTGGCATCTGTTTGGCTAGTGAACTAAGGGCCAACTGTTCATACCAGGTGTGGAGTTTAGCTAACCTGATCAGTTAAAAAAAAAAAAAAAGAAAAAAAATGAAACCTGTAAAATAAAAGGAGGCAGTTGGGTTCCAGAAAAGGGACCGAGGGAAAAATCCAGTGAGCGAGTGACCTAAATCATGACTGGGGGACAGAAGTCTGGCCTTCATCTTCTCCGGAGACGGGGCAAAGTTCTGGAGGGGAAGTTACGATCCATCCCCTGCAGCTGCTGGTTTCAGGTGTGCCAGGCCCGGGCCCAGGCGGCAGAACGAGAGGCATCTTGGGGTGCAGGCAGCCCCGTGGTGGGTCTGGGTGGGTCTCCGAGGAACCTGCCTTCAGCCGTGGTCCTGGCCCCATGACTGTGTGGGGCGGGACTGGACTATCTGGTTGTCATTAGGCAAAGAAGGGCAAGAGCACTTAAGCGGAGGGCTTCTTGTCTCGTGTGTCCAAGATCGGATGCCAGTTTTCCTGATGCCGAATGAGGCACCTGGGTGGCCAAGCATCTGATGGCCTTCCTGTCGGCTTCGAGAGGCCACCGTGTGGCACCAGAGTCCCCTGGGGTCTCCCCAGGTCAGAGAGTGGTCATTCTTACGAATGCAGCTCGTTCAGTTCTGATTTTTTCCCATATTTCTAGGGACTTTGGGTTCACGTAGGCAGACCTCGTTCACTAGGTGAGTGTTTGGTCCCCCTGGCTCCCCCACCCCCACACTGTGGTGGCATCAGACCAGCTCCATGGGGGGGGGCTTTCCCTCCACTCCCCAGTGACGCCCCCCACCCTCCCCGTTCTGACACGCGGCTGGCTCACCGTCCTCACACCCAATACCGCACAACCCGAGCCCCCAGAAGCCCCCCAGCAGGACGTGTCCCTGTCCAGCTGCCGAGTCTGGCACAGTCCAGCCTCAGGACACAGCCTCGCATCTCGATTTGTTTGTCACTTCGTCCAGAAACAGCTTAGAACCCTCATGGGCCACAGCTTCGAACTTTTGCGGGTGCAGGGAGCAGAACGCCATGAGAAGGGCTTAGGCTTGGAATTAGGGTGGAGCTCTGCTGGAATCCTGTATGAGGAGCCTGATTATTTACCCTGTCAGCCTCAGTCTTCCCATCTGTGCAGTGGGGATGGCAAGACCTAGCAGGAATTTTTTATGGAGATAAAATTGATACAGTCGACTATCGCATTATATTAGTGTCAGGTGCACAACACAGTGATTCAGTGTTTGTATATATTGTGGACTGATCACCACAGGGGGTCCAGTTAATATCCATCACCAACGCAGTCACATGTTTGGTTTTTTTTTGTCATGATGAGAGCGTTTAAGATCTGCTCTCTGCAACTTCCAAGTGTATGAGACGGATGGTTAACTCTAGTCGCCATGCGATATGTTACATCCCTAGGACTTCTTTATTTTCTGTCTGGAAGTTTGAGCCCTGTCACCCATTTTGATGACCCCAGGAGGGTTACTGAAAATCTCTGACACAAACACCCCCTCTCTAGCATTGCACCTGATGCACGGGCGGTGACCGTCTGATTTCCATTTCCCCTAGAATTTTGTTTTGGTTTCTCGGTTAAGGTCAGTGTCCATGCAAGAAGACCCAGCCTGTCGCCGTCCTTCAAAGCAGCCTGGTCGCATAGCGAGCCCCCTGAACCAGGAGAGAGAGCGGGGTTGCAGCTGAGATCGGGAGGTTGACGCCGGGAGTGGGCAGGAGGCTCACCCCACCAGGCAGTCGGGAACACGAGCTGTGTCCTGAACGCCCGCCCCCTGCTCTGAGCTGGGACTGAGGGCCATCTCTGGGCCCGGAGCCCGTGGCCCTGGCCGGCTGGAAGGTGGGTGGCAGACCTGACAGGCTAGGTACTAGTCCCCAGTTCCTTCGTGGCATGTTACGGAGCAGAGCCTGACTGGCCTCATCAGCCAGGTTGAGGTTAGGTTAGGGTTGGGATTCTGTCCCCACCCTGGCCCAGGCGCCCCTTGCTGGACTCAGCTCTTGCTGTCTCGGTTGGGGAAGAACCTGGCACCGTTCTAGCTCCAACCAACATTTAACGCATCCTCTCCGAGACTGCTGGGAGGGTCGGTGCTTGGCGGTGTGGGGACCTGCATTTGAGCCCTCCGAGGGCACAGATGGATGCAGGAGGTCCCCAAGTCACGGACGCCCCCGTGGATGGGCAGCCCCCCAGAGTGGGGCTTCTCTCCTCCTCCCTTCCCTGTGTCCGCATCCTCCTCACGGCCCCGCACAAGCCCTGCTTTCAGCGGCGGCCGTGCTGGGAGGTGGGTTCGGGGCCGGGACTGCGCTAAGCCGTTACTGGCCTCTGGGCTCCTGACGACCTGGCTGAGCAGGTGTTCTGCTCTCCCACGGCTCAGGAGCATGTCTGGTACAGAAAGGTAGGCCTTTGGCCCAGGGTCTCACGCTAGCGAAGGGCCACTGCCCCTTTGCCTGGATGCCTCCCCAGGCCTCTGTCCCCACAGCACTCCCCCGGCACTCGGCGCCACACGGCATGCTGTTTGCGTTTCTCGGGCCCTGGGTGCCTCTCTGTCAGTGCGCGCTGCGTGCACCCCGGGGTTCTCGGCAGCAGGGGATGCTTGGTGGTTAGGTGCTGGGGGAACGAGGCGGTTGCAAAGCTTGGCAGAGAAGTGACTTGTGCCCTGCGCCGACCCGGTCCCAGGTCTGGGGTCCACAGGACACGTCATGGGCTCTGCTGCCCTGGCCTGGCCCGAGCCGCTCATGAATGAATGTAGGCTCCACGGTCGTCCCCGATTTGGGGTTTGTGCCCGAGGAAACGTAGGCACCGCCTAGCACACCTTGTCGTGGAAAACGTGTGCCTCGATCCGGAGCCGCTCGCCCAGCCCTTTGCCCGTCAGCCCGGGGGGGTTTCTGAGTCCTGGGGTAGATTCTTCCAGCTATTCTAAAGGGCTGAGTTGCTTTGGATCCGGTCCAGTTTAAACCGGAGTCACGAGAGGTGCCCTGGCATTGTGGGGGGAACGTGGGGTGCTGCTGCAGGCTGGCCGCTGAGTGCCTGGAGGACTGGGGGTCGTGGCTGTCGGCGGCTGGCTGGATGACCGGCCACTGCGGGGCTCTGGGCTGGCCTGGGTGTGGCCTGCACACCTCCCAGGGTCTTGGCGTCCCCTGGGCCCTTCAGAGCGCACCCTCTGGTGGCGGAGCTTAGGAATGTCCCCTGGCTCGGTGGCTTCGCTGATTCTCTGGGGGAGAGGACACGTCTTGTAGAGCCTCGGATGCCCCCTCCACTTCGGAGAGCCCGAGCTAAGGCACAGGTCTGGGTCAGGGGCCTGTCTGGCGGCAGAGCTCGGCTGGGCTGGCTTCCCGCCTTTGGGATCAGTGGGCCTGAGCACGTGTGATCGGAGGCTGGGGTGGCTGATGCAGAGGGCGGGGGCCAGCCAGCGGGGCGTTCCGGTGGCCTGGGACCCACGGGCACTGTTCCTTCTTGGCCCCAGCCACTTGCTGCCAGGCAGGAAGGCCAGCCTGGTGGTGGCCCCAGTTCCAATCTTTTACGGGAAACTAAGAATCCGAACGTGTAAGTGCTCCCTCTAATTTTAAAGGATTGGCAGCCCACCCTCTCTCTCTGCCTCTCTGGCTCCTTCCCGCCCTCCCTCCCGCTCTGTTTTTCTTTTAAACACTGGGCAGTGTAGTAAACCTGTCTGGGGGCCAGTGTGGCCCCTCGTGCCCCCAGTTTGAGAGGCCGTCTCTAGAGAAGGGCCCGACCGGCCTCTCTGAGGAGGGTCCCCCGAGGAGCTAAGGCCAGAGACGCTGGCGGGACGTGGGAATCCGCTCGGCGCTCCAGGACCGGGCGGCCCTGGGGTTCACCGGGCACTTAGGTATCTATTCTGTTCCTTCGTCATTCATTCATTCACTCATTCATTCATTCATTCATTCATTCATTCATTCATTCAGAAAATACTTATCGAGTGCCCCCTGTTCCAGATACTGGCCAGGGCCCTCGGGGGAGAGAAGATGGGGTCTCTGGGTCATGAGATTCCCTGGCTAGTAGGAAGGACAGTCTCAGGTACAGAGACGCTAAAGCAGAAGAACCACCCGGTCAACCAGAATCATTTTGGGGAGAGACGAGGAAGAGCCCCCATGCAGGCTGGCCGGCCGGACGCGAGAGCTGCTTGGGCTGGAGCGGTCAGGAGTGAGCTCCTGGACACACAGATTTCTCCTCTCCAGATCCTCGGCACCACGCAGCGTTCTGCGGTTTTCTGCTCGCTCCCAGCGGAGCGCCCGTGCCGGCGTTCCCAGGACTGTCTTGTTCCCTGTGGCACCTTCACTGCTTAGAGCAGCATCCGGCATGTAGCAGGTGCTCAGTAAATTGTGCTGCATGTAAGGAACACTAGGGAAGTGACGCACCTGGGCAGCTTGGATGAACCCCGCCCCCCTCCCCACCTAGGGGGCTGTTCCCAAGGACATCCTCCAGTCAGCCCAGCGTCTCGCGACTCCTCCTCGTCCCAGGATAAAACCGAGGCATCTGGATGCACATAGATCTGTGTTAATCCCCTTACCTTCCCTCTCCTTTGAAGCCAGATGCCAGAAAGAAGAGCAAAGATCGGGGAGGGAAGAAGTAATTCTAAAAAGCTAAACTTTCCATGTGACCCTCTAAAAGATCTCATTTTCCTTCGACTGCTCTCAGGTAATCTCTTTTGTAAGCGTGGCATTATCATGAGAAACCTTCAGAACAGTTGTGTGCATGCGCGTGTCTGTATTGTTCTTGTGGTTTTAACATAATGACGTTGAATGTATTCGTATTTTAGAAATACCAATATCGATAGTTATTTTTTAACATAATTATTTTAGCATAAATGGTATGCTACTTCTGTCATAATTGTGAGATAATGCTGTCTATATACTATCCATTCTTCCCTCCTCTTTCTTTACTTATTAATTTGCTGGAGGTGGCAATGTACCCAGTTAAAAATAATCACCTTTCCAGATCCCCTCGCAGCTGCATAATTATGAACCAATATAGGCAAGAAGTTATAAGCAGAAGTGTACTGGGAGAGTCTTCCAGGAAAGCCAATTAAAAAAAAGAAAAAGAAAAAGCCAATATCATGTAATACACTCACCTGGCAGAGATATTTTTCCCTTCCTATTTTTTCCTCCCTGGAACTCAGATGCAATGGCTGGATGGGTAGCAGCGATCTTGTGACCATGAGTATGAAGGCCTGCAGTAGAGATGGGGATCCTGGGTCCTTAATGAGTCTGTGGGGCCAGTAAATAAAGTCCTGGGTAGTGTTTCTGGAAAGCTCCGTGGGCAAATAATCTGCAGCAAAATGTAATTCAGACCAGTCCTTGTGGTTATGTGTTTGTTTGTTTTGGTATAAATGACATTGTTCTGCAACCCAATTGTCACCCCATGCTGTGTCCTGGAGAGGTTCCCACACCAGTACCTGCAGTTGTCCTGTTCAGCTACTGGCTCATCATAGTTGAAATGAACGGACAGTGGTGCTGAGCACCTGCCGTGTGGCAAGCTCCGCTCCGAGTGCCTTGCATCGTTGCTGCTCTGATCTTCTGACGGTCCCTTGAGGTGTGTGCTGGTATTGAGTGCATTATATGGATGGGAACACTGAGGCACAGACGAGCTAAGTAAGCAGCTGACCCTCACAGCCAGGAAGAGGCAAGGCCAGGATTGGAACCGGGTGAGCTGGCCCCAAGCTGGCCTCTTGACTGGGCCCCTTCCTCTGCTCTGGTTCTTCACAGGGTTCTGTTCTGTGGCCCCTGTGTGTAAGCCCCCCACCCTAAGCATTTACATCATTTCCAATTTGGGACAATTATGGAAAGTGTTGCAGTGGACCCATTGGGCCTGTCTGCCTGTGCCCATGGATGGGAGTGTCCCTGGGGTAGCTCTTGACCAGGAGGAGTCTCAGATCCACGGAAGGAGCATCGTACACCCCAGCAGGTGCCGACACGGTCCCCTCCAGACTAGCAGCAGCTGCTCATGCTCGTGAGGTGGCCGCCCCTTTCTCCCCCCTAAACCCTGCCCCGGGAGCGAGCGCCCAGTAGCCCAGGGTGGGTCTCTGCCCCTTCCCCCCAGCACCCTGGGTCTCCCCTGTATTCTGTGGGGCATGATCGGCTGTTCTTCCCCCTTTGGCATCAGCCCTTTGTCCTACTCAGGAGAGAAGAAGGTCTGCGTGGGGTTTTGCCGTCACTTTCCAAAATCCTCCACTCTCTTTCTCTTGTTCATGGCTCATTAAGTTTGTGCCTTTCCAAAGGGGAGGGTGCATCCTTCCAGAGCCATCACAGACAGCAATGGCATCCAGCACCCGGCTCTAGCTGGACGCCGGGGCAGGGAGGCGGGGAGGTGTCCCTACGCTACAGGGACTTCGACGAGGACAACGCTGAGTGGACGTCGGTCCTTGTCACTGTGGTATGCCGAAGCAACAGCAGTGTAGCCTGCTCGCGACCCCAGCATCCCCACCCCGTGCAGACACCTCCACCGAGACGTGGGTCCCGACCGTAGCCCCCCAGCACAGTCCACTTGCATCATCATTCCTCCCTTCTGTGGCCGCTCCCTGTCCTCAGCTTGCAGTCCACTGAGCCTGATGAACATGGCTTACTTTCCTGTATGTTTCCCATGGAAGCAGGCAGCACAGGACACAGAAAAGGCTCTCAGTTAATGTTTGTTCAATGAAGAGTGTGCCTCGTAATATCCCCCAGTGGATTTTTTTGGGAGATTAGTGTTAAGACCAAGATTGATGTCTTGTCCCTGAAATACTAAATGAGAACATTTCTCATGAGCCTACTGGGCTGGCTCATCAATAAAGAACAGGAAGCTGAATATCAGTTAGCTCAAAGGAAGCCCATCTCGGACTGGCGTAAGCCATAAAGGGAAGACTCCAAAGACCATCCAGCTTCAGGTACTGCTGGATCCAGGGGCTCCATCTCTCAACCATTCTTTCCTCAATGTGAACCTGACTTTCAAGCTGGAATTCAGCATCTCTGGACTGATGCGGTGCTTAGAATAGTACTCTCAGGGGCGCCTGGGTGGCTCAGTCCTTAAGCATCTGCCTTTGGCTCAGGTCATGATCCCAGGGTCCTGAGATCAAGCCCCACATCGGGCTCTCTGGTCAGCAGGAAGCCTGCTTCTCCCCCTCCTACTCCCCCTGCTTGTGTTCCCTCTCTCACTATCTCTCTCTCTGTCAAATAAATAAAATCTTAAAAAAAAAAAAAAGAATAGTACTCTCACCATTCCTTTAAATATTTTAATTATTTTAACAAGCTCTGGTACTCTAATTCCATATTCCAAGCAGGATAGCATAAAGGTGAGCACATGGGTCTTGAGTTCATATCCTGATTTTGGGATTCCTAGCTGTGTGACCTTGGGTAAGATATTTAACCTCTCTGGGCCTCCATCTCCTTAGGTATAAAATGGAGTGCAAGAGTATGGAAGACAGGGGGCCAATTAAAGTTTTAAAGGAGTACATGATATGAGAGGTAGGAAATGAGCTCCCAGACCCACAGGCTGTTGATCGTTGGGGCTATTGTTTTCATCCTTCTGGGTTGTGATAATGCATGTTTCATGAGGCCAAGATTTCATCTTCTGTTTTAGGGAATTTTTTTCTCTTTGACTTTTAAGAATTATCCGTTATACATTCTCCATTCTCCTCGGGAGGCTCTATGCAAACATTCTCTTTCACAAGAGAAAAGTTAAAGACTGTATAATGAAAGAGAAAATTGCTTTCATCTTCTGGTGTATTCTTTCTTTCTTTTTTTTTTTTTTATTTACCTCGCCATCAGGAAAGCATTTTCTACTTTGTGTCCTAAGACTTCTCATTAATATAATCATCCTAAATACTGGTGTAACCAAACAAAACTACAGATGCTAACTAGCAGGCAAATGGGACTCATATGTGGGGAAAAATGGGATGGCTCAATGGGATAGAGAAGAGTTGGGTTTTTTTTTTTTTAATTACCTGTAATTAGTGGGAAAGAAAATATGTGGACTATATTAAGAATAAGCTCTTTCTTTTTGAGGAAAAAGACCCTCATAAAGAATGGGAATGCTGTTCCCTTTTATTGGCATGAATTGAGATAATTGGAACTCTCAGGATTAATGTAAGGTTCCATCATAAATAATACCACCATCTGCAATAAATAGATGCCTTTCTCTTTGAATAGACATGGCTAAATATCCTCAAACCATAAGCTATATGAGCAGCAAATGCACCGATTTAAATTCTGCTATAAAGGCTTATATTATGCAACTCTAAATCCCTTCTGATGTCTGATCAATTTTTTTTTTTTTGCTTCAATTTCTAAGCTATTTTGGAGGCATAGTAAACACCGTGTTTATATTTCAGATCAATGAGCCAAACCTGGTATATAATTCACATTGTAAAGGGCCCTGAAGAAAACACCAAGGAAGCTATCATCTGCATGAAACAACTCTTAGAATGGCTTCGTCCGTATTGGAGGTCAGCAAACGTTAGCTCTCACACCAGATCCAGCCCCCTGCCTATTTCTGGATGGCCCACAAAGGGAGAATGTGTTTACATTTGTAAATGGTTGAGAAACATTTTTTTTAAACAATAATATTTCCGACATGGGAGAATTCTATGAAATGCCAATTTTAGTGTCCATCAATAAAGTTTTATGGGCACAGGGGCACAGTTGCTTGTTGACATTGGTCTCTGGCTGCTTTCATGATATAACCAACAGCAGGGCTGAGTGGCCCATAAAGCCTAAAATATTTACTATCTAGACCTTGACGGAAAAAGCGTGCTCATCTCTTCTTTAGATGACGTGCAAAGCCAATAAGTTCTATTTGGACACAGCCAATGTGTATCATTTTAGAAGATTTTGGCTGAAAGAAAACAACGATGGCACGATGGCCATCCATTGGTCAACCTAATGGGAAGTGTGATGGGGAAACAAGATGCAGAGTGTGTCCATGCAGTGTTCCCTCTTTGTTGTCAAGACCCACTCCCACATTCCTCTGCTGTGTCTGCCATTGCTGACTGTCTCTGGGGTTCTCACCCATAGTTCTGGCATGGATGACAGCATTCATGTGGTGACCTGGTCCCTCATTTGCCTTTGGAGAGAAAGGCATTTGCTTCCCTGATTCTCTTAGGTGTGAGGGCACCTCTTTCCCAGAAGCCCCAGCAAACCCCTCTTCATCACTCATTGGTCCCCACTGGCCCAGGACATGGCTCCCCAACCTCAGTACTGTTGGCCTTTGGGGCAAGATGATTCTGTGTCGTGGGGCTGTCCTGTGCATGAAAGATACTGAGCAGTATCTCTGGCCTCTACCCACGAGATGGCAGTAACATCCCCCACACCAACCATGGCAATCAAAAATGTCCCCAGACATTGCCAGATGCCACCCCCCCATTGGCAAAAGCACCCCTTATTTGAGAACCACTGATGTAGACTGGTGCATAACTGAACACGTTGCTGGAAACAGGTTTGGAATTACCCATTTGGTTTAAATCAGGGATTTATGG
The DNA here is from genome assembly GCF_011800145.1 of Mirounga leonina. Taxonomy (NCBI): domain Eukaryota; kingdom Metazoa; phylum Chordata; class Mammalia; order Carnivora; family Phocidae; genus Mirounga; species Mirounga leonina. Next base: position 3,304,591 of record NW_023270436.1, on the reverse strand, counting down.
CAAATACGGCATCATGGGCTTTATCCGGCCCCTCACCTGTTTTTGTGTGGCTCACAGCTAAGAATGGTTTTCACATTATAAATGGCTATGTAAGTACCCAAGTAGTATTGATTTTGCCTCTTAGCCTGCAAAACCCAAAATAGTTACTATATGGCCCTTTAAGAGAATTTTTGCCAACCCCTGGATTAGACCAATGGTCTCAACCCTTACCATTATACAGCATAAAATTAAATTTGTAAACTTTTAAAAAAAGATTTATTTATTATTTATTAGAGAGAGAAAGAGCATGGTGGGGAGGGGCAGAGGGAGAGGGAGAGAGAATCCCAAACAGGCTCCCCACTAAGTGGGGAGCCTGACATGGGGCTCGATCTCAGGACCCTGAGACCACGACCCGAGCCAAACTCAAGATTCGGATGCTCAACTGACTGAGCCACCCAGGCAGCCCTAAATTTGTAACCTTACAACCTATCTACATATATAACTAAAAACAAATCTGCATAGTGCCCTGTCATAGACAGGAAAAATATGAGCAGAGTAATCCGTAATAAAATAATATCTTAAACGTGTACTGGAAGACCGGATGTTAGTAGTCAGCTATTAGCCCTGTGTCCGGAGTCCCCGTGCATGGGTCAGCCACGAATTCTGACTGGTGTGGACAAGTTTGGACAACTTGCATTCACAAACAGATTGGGCATGGCCGATGACATTTTCCAAAAGGATCAACACTTTCTCACTAAAGTTTTATCAAATTGAAGTACAATTTCGCCCCGGTAGTTGCAACATTGGAAAATGCGCCCTATACGAAATCCCTGCCCCTTGCTCACTGTTTCTGTAGCCGTTGGAGATAGCTTGTTGGCTCGGGTACTTAGAGGAGGTTTCTCACTCTTGTGAATATTCAGCGGGACCCCCAGACCTCTGCACCAGCCCGGGCTACTTGTGTGTCGCGTGGGACTGTCTCACGCCCTGCAGGACGTCTAGCAGAGCGGGACCCCGCTGTCTACATGCTCGTGGGATCCTCCCTCCGACTCTTGTGATAACCAGAAATGCCTCCAAGGTCCCCCAAAAGCCGTGTGTGCTGGGCTGAAGAGTCCCTGCCCCAACGGCCAACACCTACTGATACGTTACTTTATATGGCCAAAGGGACTTGGCGGGTGTGATTAATTTAAGGATTTGAGATGGGGTTTATTGATTTTTCTCTTTTAAAAAAGTTTTTATTTTATATATTTATTTATTTAAAAATGTCTAATTTAAATTCAATTAATTAACATATAATGTATTGTTAGTTTCAGAGGTAGAGGTCAGTGATTCATCAGTCTTAGATAATACCCGGTGCTCATTATATCACATGCCCTCCTTAATGCCCATCACCCATTTATCCCATCCCCCGACCTCCCTCCCCTCCTGCAACCCTCAGTTTGTTTCCTATGATTAAGAGTCTCTTATGGTTTGTCTCCCTCTCTGATTTCATCTTGTTTTATCTTTCCCTCCCTTCCTCTATGCTCTTCTGTTTTTGTTTCTTAAATTCCGTATATCAGTGAGATCATATGATAATTGTCTTTCTCTGATTGACTTATTTCGCCTAGCATAATACCCTCTAGTTCCATCCATGTTGATGTAAATGGTAAGTATTCATCCTTTCTGATGGCTGAGTAATATTCCATTGTGTATAGGAAACTCATCTTCTTCATCCATTCATCTGTTGATGGACATCTGGGCTCTTTCCACAGTTTGGCTATTGTGGACATTGCTGCTATGAACACTGGGGTGCATGTGCCCCTTCGGATCCCTACATTTGTATCTTTGGGGTAAATACCCAGTAGTGCAATTGCTGGGTCATAGGGTAGCTCTATTTTCAACTTTTTGAGGAACCTCCATACTGTTCTCCAGAGTGGCTGCACCAGCTTGCATCCCCACCAACAGTGTAGGAGGGTTCCCCTTTCTCCGCATCCCTGCCAACATCTGTCGTTTCCTGACTTGTTAATTTTAGCCATTCTGACTGGTGTGAGGTGGTTTGAGCTGGGATTTAATCACCAGCATCCCTGTGAGAGGGAGGCGGGAGGTCAGAGCAAACAGAAGCTGTGGGCTGCTGGCTTTGAGGAGGGAGGAAGGGAAACAAGGACTGCAGGTGCTCTCAAAAGGGGAACAGCAAAGAAACATTCTCTCCTGAACTCACCACGAAGAACGCGGCCCTGCCCACACCTTCATTTCAGACTTTTGACCTGCAGAACTATAAGAAAATATTTTCCATTGTTTCAAGCTACTAAGTTCGTGTCATTTATTCCAGGAGCAATGGGAAACTAATACAGCAGTTCGCCAGGGAGCGCCTCCCTTGAGGGAACCCCAGCTTGAGCTCTCGAACCCCCTATGGACCTGGGGTCCAAGCCACACCCAGGGACATGGGGGGCAGAGGGATCAGCCACATAGCTACCACACTCTTTGCCAAACTCGACTTCAGGAAATATAAATTCAGGCGGTTAAAACACTGCACTTTAGATTTATGGCTCTCCCTAATAAATATTTCCCTCGTGGGTGCATACCCAAGGCACTGTTCTCATGCTGATAGGGTCTGAGATTCCAGGTGGTTTAGAGAATTTGTCTCTGAAAGGCCTAAGTTTTTTGCTCTGCTGGGGCTGGGGTAGCGATTAAGCCACACCTGAGGATGATTATGGAGTTTTTCCCGAGAAAGGGGGGTGTCCCCCCAGCAGCTCAGAGTGGGAGATAAGTACCTGCTCTTTTAGAGGAGAGTTTCTCTGTTCCAAAATTGCAAACCACGCTATGTAATTTCAGCAAAGGATATTCAGGGGCTTGTTCAGAAGAGGCATTGAAATAAAATAATCCATTTATCAAGGTGCCTTTTGTTTCAAGAAAAAAGAAACAATGTGCCATATTTAGCAGAGAGAGACATTCTATGTCTGGAGAATGTTAATAAATCACCAACCGGGAGAGAGGGAGAAAACCTCAGAATACTTGAGCCGACTCATATTTCAAGTAAGCGGCGGTAACTTGGAAGGAAAATCCCATCAGGGTTTTCCTTGAGGTGAATGGAGGCTGGCCTTTTCCCGTGGGGAGGGCGGTGGAGTCTGATACCAGGTGGGTCAGTGGGAGGCATCCGTGGCCCCGTGGCCCCCCAGACTCATGGAAGGGCCCGCCCGCTGCTCTTGGTGCCTGAATCTTTTCTCATACAGATGTCGCCCAAACCTTTGCACATCTCTGTGGCCTTGAAAACTTTCTACTCTAACTTATCAGCATGACTGGAACAAATGGTGATAGTAATCATACTAAGAAGGATAATAATATAATAGCAAGAGCATCCTTCCCAGCGCTCGGGCACCTTCTCTCCAGGGGTACTTTGCTTATTGCCTTCTGTGACTTGGTGGTGATATGATTCCCTTTATAGAAATGAGGTTGCCAAAGGTCAAAAGTTTAAGGTATTTGCAAAAAGACCCACGAAACAACAACACCAACAAAATCTTTATCTAGTACATTGTGGAGCAGGGATTCCTTGGGTTTTGTCTGACGTCAGGAAGGCCCTTAACCCACAAGGATACCTTTCCTCTCCCTGGATGGAAGAGGGTTTGGCGCATATCCTTCCTCTATTTCATTTGTACCTTGGATGAACCACGAACACCTTGCACGTGAATCGGGTTAGATCAGGCTTCCTCAGCCTCAGCTCCACCGACATTTAGGACTGGACACTGTTTGTGGTGGGGGCTGGTCCTGTTAGCATCACTGAGTTCTGGCCTCTAGATGCCGGGAGCTCCCCCAGCCCCCAGCTGTGAGAACCAGAAATGTTTCCAGGCGTTACCAGGTGTCTCTTGGGGGCAAAAGTCGCCCTTAGTTGAGGACCCTTTGCACAGCCTGAGACAATACCGCTCATGCATTTGGGTGATTCCAATGATTTTTTTTTTTTTTTTACTTAGAGTTCAAATACACTGACTTTTCTAGGTGTTTGCTTTCCTGTTTGTAAAATGAGCAGATATCTGCACCTTTTTTTTTTTTTTTAATCTCTCAGACAATGCTTTAAAATCAAACATGAGGATGTAGAACCAAATCCAGTGCAAACTCCTCCCCTCTGGATAGTCTTTGAAGGGCCCGTGCGCCGTAGTGTTTGTTTTTACATTCTCCAGTTGAAGAGGAAAGCAGGACCTTGCATTTTTACCACGCACCCTATGGGCACCCAGGTCTTACTGCCGTCAGAGCCAACTCTGGCCCCCCTCCCACGCTCCTAGACCGACCTCCTCACACGCCGAGGCCCCGAGCCTCTCCTGGAGGGATCCCCTGCTCAGGCCCCCTCCTGGGGTCCTCTCTCCAGCCCGGCCAACCCACACATCCCAGCCCAGAGAGAACCAGCTCCGAAGAACCTGCCCCCATCAACACATCCGCAAGTGAGCATCATGATGAAGGTGATGCGTCATGCGGGCTGAAAGGGTCATTTCCCACCCCTGGTGTTATTCTGTCTGGGTGCTAAGTGACATGGACTTCTGTGTTCGCTATCTCAGAATCTCAAAAACTCAATTTCCGGCCGCAGCTCTGCCGCAGAGTTCTCTGATGAACACCTGACGGAGGGCATGGTATCCCCAGCACAGATAAAGAAAATGGATAAACGGGACACAGATAAAGAAAATGGATAAACAGGGAGGCAGACAGCAAATGAGTGTGCCGTCTGCAGGGAGCCCAGATAAGAAGGTGTGTCTGTCAACGGCCCCCCTGTTCCCTCTCCCATGGCCTTAGGAAACCAGCATCGGACTTTTCCAGGGTTATTGTTTCAGATCGATAAAAATTACCGAATAATCCTATCTTTCTGGGAGATGGTGTGAGCAGATGCACCAGAATGAGAGGGTGGATATTTGTCTGTGCTCACTGGGTCCCAGCAGCCAGGAGATGGTTCCCTGGCAATCAGCAGATAAAATGTCAGGAAAGAAATACAAGGACGGCTGGTAATCACCTCTGCTTCCTTCCTCCCCTGGATCAGGGCTCCCCAGAGTGTGAGATGAATTGAGGTGATCGACAGAGTCACGGCGTGGGAGGGTGCAGATGGGCACAGGTCCTGGGGGAGCGTTCTCATGAGCGTCCATGGGGTTGGTGTTTGAGGTGCATGGACATGGGGTGAAGCCACCCGAGTCTCACAAATGAGAAAGTGATTCCCCTTTCAATTGTTTGAATTATTCTAATTTCATCATGCGGAAAAGTCTCATTTTGGTGTCACTGTGTCTTGAACACCTTACACTCAGTAACCTCCCCATTTAACAAAGAAATGGCAAATGTCAGGCTCAGAGCCATAGACTGGCAACAATTTGGATCATGGGATCCTGTGTTGTTATTTATACGAGGATTATCTAAATGCATGTATTCACTAATTCACTGGTATTTGATTAAGTATTTACTTTAATAAAGTATTAGTTATTGATAAAAATCATTGTTTAGCAATGCATAAATATCTGGCTGATGTCATGAAAGTACTCTCTGAATGTCTGAGTTTAGGAGACATTGTCTGGAGCATTGTGTGTGGAGGGAGATGTTCCTGGCAGTCATGGGAATGCATATGCTCAAGAAATTCTCGTTTTTTGAAGATTTTCTTTTTTTTAGAGCAGTTTTAGATTCACAGCAAAATTGAGAGGAAGGTACAGAGAGTTCCCATGTACCCAAAGTCTGTGGTTTACATTAGGGTTCACTCTTGGTGTTGTACGCTCTGTGGGTTTGGACAAATGTATAAAGACACGTGTCCACTGTTGCAGTATTGTACAGAGTATTTTCACTGCCCTTAAATTTCTCTGTGCGGTATTCATTGGCCAAAGTAAATCACACGGCCAGCATAGATTCAAGGAGGTCAATAGACACTTCCTCTTGAAGGGAGGGTTGCAGGGCCACATGCAAAAGTGTAGATACAAAAGGAGAATTGGAGCTGTTTTTAATTGTTCTACACAGCTTCTGATATATCCCATATATCTGACTCTTTCTACCTATTTATCTGTCTGTTTACCTATGCACCCATCCATCCCCCCATCCAACCATCCATTCACCCATCCATCCATCCTTCTATCCACCCTTCTGTCCATCCATCCATCCATCCATCCACCCACCCACCCTTCTAGCCATCCATCCATCCACCTATCCATCAATCCACCTATCCATCCATCCACCTATCCATCTATCCGTCCATCCATCCATCCATCCATGGAAACTAAAACTCCCAGAAGGTAAGAACTTGCTCAAGAACCCATGATGGCTGAGTAGATCAACCCTCAGTGCCTCCATGACCAACCTTCATGCCCTTAACCACCATACTAGACCCACTTTCTTCACCATGTTTGTCTCTTCTTGCTCACGTTAAGTCTCTCATGAACTGGAAAAACCAGAACTGGGGTCAGCAGGAAGGTAAGATCAAGGCACTTTTTTCTCCATGAGAGGGAGCAGGAGCGACCTACTTAAATAATGGAGAAAGGAGACAGTTGGACAGCAGGCCCACTCCAGCTTTATTTTATAGAAAACAAACTCAGCATTTACTAAAAAATAAGAGATTCATATTTTAGGCTTTTGGGGGGGGAACCCAAAAAAGTAGAAAAAGGGAATCCCTACACACAGAGAGAGTGAAGAACGAGGAGAAAGCTTGTTGGCAGTGCTTCCCGTGACAGGGGTATATCCTGCCCTGCCCCTGCAGATCCTTCAGAGAGCCCATCCCCGCCCCCGTCTCTGTCCCCAAACGAATCAGTCTCTAAATCTCCACACTTCGCGGTTTGAGAGCCTTTTTGGAGAGGGATGGGTACACTAGAACAAAACATCTGATGTGGCGATTTAGTTTGGTTTTTACAAAATATTGTAAGTCACTTAAATAATCCACGGCCTTTTTAAGGACATGGAACCAGTACTCTTTCTGGAATGTTCTACTCTGGTGGGGCCTTTTGAGGGTGATTTCACCTGGTTCTGGAGCGAGAGGGTTAAAATAGAAGTGCAGACACATCCCTCAAAGAGAGAGGGGCCAGCACCCTTGCTCCTGGGGGCCTCAGAACAAAGCCTCTGGTGGAGAACAAGGGGGGATGCTGTTTCTTTGAAAAGCCGTCTTGACAACCCAAGCCCTCTTGGCTGCGGCAACACCCGAGGCAGTTTTGATCTGCTAGCCAGCGTCCCTGCCGAGGAGAAGGATTAGGGAAGCTTCCAGAGGAGAGAGGCGCAGGTCGCCCATATGCTGGATGGGCCGCACCTGCTGCCTTCAGAGGACGGCCAGCAGGGGAGTGTGGAGCAGCTGGAGGAGAGAGAACTTTCTGCTCTCTCCCTGTATGAACGGGGGCCCATTTGCGTTTCTGGGCTGGTTTTCAAAAACAAGGGCACGGCCGTGGGCTTTGGGGGGCTTTGCAAAGTCAGCCACCGGGCACTTTAACCTCTTTGTCCTGTGCGTGTAGCGAGTCCTTAGTGAGCCATCCACAGTGTAAGAGGAAGCTATGGGGGATCTTTAGAGAGGAGAACCTTTGGGCAACAAGGAGCCTGCTGATTGTACGGCTGTCCACGTCTGTGATGGACGGAGGAGGGCAGAAAGGCAGGGGTGATGCTCTTGCCCATCGTGACGCTGAGCTCCAGCCCCCAGGGTGGGATGGCTTACCAGGCTGCGGATTCCAGTCAGAGCTTTCCAACTCAGATGCACCTGCCAGTTACAAGCAGGTAACTGAACTGCTGAGTGACTTCTCCCCTCGTTCCCAGGTGGGCATAATGCCCAAATGTTGCCAGGTCCTCCCATGTGTAAAGAGAAGCTGGAGACCCAGATGCTTCCCTTCTTTGTTCAAGATGGTTCCCATTCTCAGCGATCTTCTAAAATACCGTGGGCCAAAGAGAGCCCATCCCCAGGCTGGGTTGTGTGCCATAAGCCAGCAGTTTGTAGTATTTCCCAGTGCGCCATGTTTCCCTTTGGCTTCATGAATTTGTTGTTATGCGAAAGATTTAAAAAATTTTTTGCATAGGGGAGTTTATCACTTTTTTAAAATTGCATTTGGATTTTGAGTCATAATTAGAAAGCTTTCCCTACACCCAGTTCATGAAGGCGTTCATCCGTTGTCTTCTTTTAGTACTGGAAAAATTTTATTTCCTTATGTCTAGATCACTGATTCACTTGACATTTATTCTTGTGTATGGTGTGAGGTATGGATCTAATTGTATCTTTTTTTTTTTAAATTGTATCTTTTGTTTCAAGTGTCTAGCCATTTGTCCTGGAACCATATATGAAAAAGTCTCTCTTTGCCTCATGACTTGGCTGCTGTCTTTATCACGTGCTAAATTTCCAGGCGTACGGGAGTTTATTTACGGACTCATCCATTCCATTGGTTTGTTTTTCTATTCATGTACCCCTGTCATTAAATATGCTTTAAACTTGCAAATTATTAATAAACGTCCCAACTCCACACTCGTGGGTATCTTGCCAGCTTTCTGCTCAGTGACATTATGAAATCGTCACTGTTCGACCATTCCTAACGTGCAAAAATCTACATTTCGTTGGCTTCAACCTAATACAAGTATATAATTTGCAGATCATATAGTCCTCTACTGGCTGATCCCAGGAGTACCATGGAAATTCTAGCCAAGTGGGCTTCGGAACGTTCTCCTCATTTCTAAATTGCTTACAGACCTACTGTCCAAGGAGTCCAGCGGTAACCCCATCTTTGTCTTTTTCTTTTCTTTCTTTGCCCCCTGCAGTGATAGAGGGCCGAGGGGTCACAGACAACGTGCCGCGGTTCTCCTCGCTGCCGCCCTTCCTGCCTGTGAGCTACCACATCCTCGGAGCAGAGACCTCCTTCTTCCTGAAGGAGACCACCCAGGACGTCATGCGCAACTCCAGCCTGCACACCAGGGTGGAGTCCTTCTTCACATACAAGGCCAAGAGGCCCCCGGTACTCAACGCTAGCTACGGGCCCTTCTCCGTGCAGAAGGTCGTGCCTCTGGAACTGATGGTCACTTCGAACTTTCTAGGTCCAACCAGTAAATTCGGTCTCAACTGGAAACTGAAGGCGCACATCCTGCGGGACAAGGTGTACCTGAGCCGGCCCAAGGTGCAGGTGCTCTTCCACGTGCTGGGCCGGGACTGGGAGGTGCAGAGCCCCGGCGAGAGGCTGCCCTGCCTGCGCGTGTTCGCCTTCCGCGAGACCCGGGAGGTGCGGGCCGGCTGCCGGCTGCAGGGGGCCCTGGGGCTGTGCGTGGCCGAGCTGGACCTGCTGGCCGCCTGGTTCGGGCCCCCCAGCGTGGTGGCCGGGAGGAAGAAGGCGCCCGGGCCGCCCGAGGGGAGCCCCGTGGAGCTCTACTACTCCGTGCAGCCGGGGGACGCGCGCGGGGACTGTGCGGCCGGCGACGTCCGGAAGGGCAACGCCATCCGGCCGGGGAAGGACGGGAAGGACGGGCTGGACGAGGCCGTGCCCCACCTGCAGAGGATCGGTGCTGTCAGCCTCTATCGGGTCCAGGACACTGCCCAGCTCAGCGAGCTGCGTTTGGACAGCAACGTGGTCATCTGGCTGCCCTCCCGGCCAGTCAAACAAGGAGACGTGGTCACTGCCTATGTCACCATGGCCAGCAATTCCACCGTGGACCTCTTCATCCTGAGGTAGGTGCCCAGGGTGGCCCCGGGCAGTCTTGTGTGTGCTTCCTGTGAGGTGGGGCTGGACGCCTGGGGTTTCGCTACCTTCAGGGACCCTCTGGCTTCACAGTGAAGCCAAATTCTGCACTCGGCAGCGCCTCTTACATCATGGATTAGGGGACGGGGGAAGGGGGCCAGAAACCGAATCCAAAAGAAGCAAGGGTAAAGGAATCACTGTCTTTTGACCTTGAGTTGTCATCGAACTTGGAGAAGGATGTGATTTTTCTTTAGCTTTGAATTCTTTTGTAGATATACAGATACTTGTTGCATGAATGAGAGTATATTTTTGCAGAGCCCAAGAAGAGACGTGGGGTTTGTGGTATTTATGATATTTTTACTTTGGGCGTATGTGTGAAAAAAGGCAAGGATGCATGCACCCTTTAAAAAAACTTTTTGGTGAGGTTCAGTGTTGCCAAGTCGGGGCTTGGGAACCTCAGTTCCTGAGCACAGTGTAGCTGTGATTAAAGGAGTCTGCCCAACAGAGAATTATTGCGCAGAGGTATTCCATCTCCTAAAAAAAGGGAGAACAGAAAATAAATTGAAACAATGGAATAACCCACCTGCCGTCACCGCTGCTGGCTCAGCAGATTTTGCGAGTTCTAATAGGGCTACTGTGTCACTGAATGATGCTTCTGAGGTCGGTCTGGGAGCATCTGCTCTCCGAAGATTATCAATACCGGAGAAAAGCCACTTACAGCAAATCCTCTTAAAATGTGGACCAGGATTTCATAATAATGAGAAAATATTTGAGATTTGTTTAAAAGATAAAGATGATAAAAATTGTGGGTTTTTTTTTTTTTTTTCTATTCTAGTGAAAAAGGAATTAGGTCATAATTACGGCTCTTCCTTGGTTCTTTTTTAAAATAAAAAAATTAATCGCATGTTGAATGAGTTGCTTGGGAAAATGCAAAATAGAATTATAGCATTTTATAGCGTATTTCTTTTTGTTTTAAGTTTTCCCGTACAATATCAAGAATGGTCATTTTTAAAAGCTTTGTTTGTGTTTGTTTTCACAAAATGCACTCCAAGTGTTTCTCAAGGCATTTCTTCATCCTTCAGATTTGAATAATGCTCTTCTAGAATGTCTATCTGTTCATCGTCCTTGTCATGTTTTCTTTCAACTTTTAAGTGGGCTCATTTGACCAGATCCTCCCTTGCCGGTGTGTTCTGGATAGGATCGAGAACTTCTACATTGTGATCAGTGATGGTATGAAATCCTCCATCGTTCACAAGAGACAAAGTTTGCCCTGCGGGGGTTCCCATTATGTGCATACTCTCAGCCTCAGCGCCCAGCCTGGCACCTGCTGAGTGTGGGAGGAGGGATGCCCCTCCCCGTCAGAGCGCCGGTGGCTTGGTGGAAATGTCCGCCTTTTAACTGGGGCCAGGAAAGCAAATGTTTAGATAGGAGGATCCGGGTTTTGCTTCCTCCTGCCTTGGCTGGGAAAGACACTGATCTGCAAGGTTTGAGTTTTGTTTTCCCTGGGTCCCTCGGCATACTCTGTTTCAGATCATTTCATTGTAAAATAAGTATATACAACCCTGGCTTTGGAAAGTAGATGCAGAAGACAGGGATGGTTCCACTAACATGCTTCACAATTCCAGAGTCATAATTATCTTCGCACTTGGACTGATCCTTAACTTCGCGTTCAGAAACGCAGGCTCTGTGGTCCACCCGGGGCGGGTTTGAGTAAGTCACCAGGTCTCTGGGTCCCAGGAGGTACAGGGCCTTCAGCTGCTGGTGGGCCCCCCAGACCTGCTTTGTTGGACAGGAGGGGATGTTTTCTGTATTTGTCATCATTACGGGCAGGAATGGTGGTGAGGATCAGCTCCTGCAAACAATTGGCTCAGCTCTGAGCCTGTCTCCTGCACTTCCTGGCTGTGGGACTGTGGGCAGCTCACCTGACCTCTGGGTACCTCTGTCCCCTCATCTCTACATCAGATGTCTTCACAGCATCTCCTGCTGTGGGGGTGAGAGGCCCCCCAAGGGCCAATATTTATTTCTAAGGTGCTTATGACAGTGCCTGGCCCATAAAAAGTATGTCTATGAATGTTGAATGTCACTAACGGGGGTTGTGTTTAAACATCCATCAAGGGGCGCCTGGGTGGCTCAGTCGTTAAGCGTCTGCCTTCAGCTCAGGTCATGAGCCCAGGGTCCTGGGATCGAGTCCCCACATCGGGCTCCCTGCCCCGCGGGAAGCCTGCTTCTCCCTCTCCCACTCCCCCTGCTTGTGTTCCTGCTCTCGCTGTCTCTCTCCCTGTCAAATAAATAAATAAAATCTTTAAAAAAAAATTAAAAAAAAAAAATCCATCAAAACTTCCCTGAGTGCTGAATTCTGTTTTAGCAGTAAAAGGACTCCATGCCTTGCATAAAACCATAGCCACCAAGTCTGTTCTCGATGCTGCGTTGATCCCCACCTCACCGTGATTTTGTTTAAAGGGCAAAACTTTTTTTTTTTTTTTTTAATGACAAGCGCTTTGGAGGGCGGAGATGGCCTGGTTCTGGGGTGGGTGTTGCTTAGGGCCGTGAGGTGCAGCCGCCCTGTTTCTGCCTTCCCGATCATTCCAACACAGACCTGAGCCCTGGGGGAGAGGCGGAGGAGACACGGGGTCCCGGACGTGAGGCCGAAGGATGCCGCTGCCATGACTGATGAGCAGGGCGTGGGGGAAGCAGGTTTTCCCTTCCAGAGAACGTAGTTAATTGTAACTTAGTTAAAAATAATGAGTTCATTTTTCAGTGAATTGTTTCAAGGATGGAATATCCAGTAAGAGAATGCAAGAGGATGTACGCAGATGCAGGACGGACGGTGACTCCATGTGAGTGTGCGTGCTCATGGGACCCACGTGCCTCCATGGCCTCCAGCCATGGCTGTGGGTTGGATTGCAGGGAAATCTATCTTGCCCGTCTCGGGGACCTTTCTACTGAGAAATTCGGGGGGCTGGCAGGAGAACTTGAAAGACCTCTGCTGACTATGAAATCCAGAGGCGTTCGGCTTCATCACCTTGTACAATGGCTTTGATGACAAGGCTATTTATTTGGAGACAGCCAGGACGTTTTAGGGATTTTTATAGGGCCAGGTGCCTATTTGGGAACCTGACTGAGGCCTCCTTTATAAGATTGTTTTCACGAATGATGCTGTCTTCCATGGGCCCAAAGCATCAGCCTGCTTTTGGCTCGCTACTTCGTGAATTTAATCCAAAGGCGTCAAGGTGTGGAAAGTTGAAGCTTTGTTTCCTGTAGTCATAGTGATTTGGGAAACCTATTTGAGAAAATAAGAAATCATGATCGCCAACATAAATGAAAAACGCATAACCAGATGTGTTCCGCAGACGCCTCGAAGTGTGTCCAGTCATGGGAGTGGGCCCCTTGGCCCTTGGCTTAGAGCAAAGCACAGAGCAAAGGCCCAGCAGATATTTATGGAATTCATGCAAAACCAAATACTTGCCATCAAACCTAGATCACAAACCTTCCTTTTCATGGAGGTTTTCCTTCATGACTGACTGAGGCTTCTTGAAATCAGTCTCAAGATTCCTTACAGCAAGCAGGGGCATGCCTCGCTATTCCGACGGCTTCCGGAATACACCGACGATTAGAGCCATCAGCCCTGAAAATGCCCTTTGCCACCCCCCATGCCTGGGTGCCACGAAGGCCTCGGGATGCCGAGGATGGCACTTGCCCCGGACCCCTGCTTCCTCGAAGCTCTGTGTTAGACGGGAGTTTGCACAACTTCTTCCTGTTTGGGATCGATGTTCACTTTACCTCAGGGGGTCTTGACCTTGCAGGCCACTAGCGGGGAGAGCGGGGGAGGCTGCTGCACCTCAGCCTCGTCACTAAGTAACTGGAATTGATGCCTACAAGGCCAAGGAGGTGGCTCAGCGTCCTCCGCACCCGAGAGCAGGCCTGCTTCGTTGTGTCCAAAGTTCAGGAAAAAAAAAAAAAAAGAAGTTAAACCGATGAATCACTGAAGTTTATTGTGAACACACCCAAAGGACAGTTTGCACGCTGGGAGCCCTGGAAGCAAAGCCCAGAATGAGGCTCGGAGTTGGAGGGGACGGGGCGGGGGCGCGGTTTGCATGTCTGTTAGAAAGCAGGCAGCTCCCAGAGCCCGGAGGCAGGGACCAACTATTCTTCCCTGGCATTGTTCACAATATGAGAATTTTCTTAAATGAAAGGAAAGGGGTTAGTGGTGACCTCCTATCAATTTGGGGGAAACATTTAAGGCTTGCTTATGATTTTCCGAGGCATAAGCAAGCAATGACCCGGGTCAAGGTGGCCTCGCTTGTCTTGCCAAGCAAGCTGAATTAAGCTCTGCTTGTGTGACGAAACTGGGTTTGTCAGCTCAAGGAGTTTTTAAGGCTGGGCTCTGTTGTTGGTGGGTGTCTTTAACATCCCCCCCACTTTGGGTCAGTCCCTCAGTGAACTGAGAACCTGAGCAGCTGGTATGGCATTCCTGTCACTACCCCTGATGATGCAGCCCGGCTGAGGACTCCCAGGGCCCCCTGCACCAACAGGTTCATCACCATCTCGCACACGGGTGGTCAGATCATTGAGTTCCCCAAGGTATCTGATCCTGATGGACGTCATGTGATGTGTGAGTGACCGTCAAGGGGCATTTAAAACCCTTAAGAGGAGACAGAGGTCAATCTGATGACCTTAGGACAACAGTAGCCAAGGAATGAACCCCCCTCCCGCCAGAGCAGATTCCGAAAAGCCAAGATCTAACCAACTAAGCAACTCCATTGGGTTATAATCAGATTCAGGTTTACCTGTCGAAGTTAAACCACAACACGAGGTGTTAGCAGTCGCCTCTCCTCATGGTCACTTAGGGCCGGATGAACATGTGAATGATTCATTTCAGGAGGTGGTACTGTAACCAGGTCTAAACCAGGTCTCTGGCTGATGGGAGCAATCGGTCATTTAATAAGAGACATCTCTTTGGAAATAAAAGAAAAGCAAAGGTTGATAATCCGAGTGGATTATAAACAGCCAGTTGAGAAAATTTCTAGATTTGAGTTGAAAGCGTCTTCAGAGGGTGGAATGAGGTTGGTGGCTTCAGTCCCAGGGGGTTTCCCTGGTTGGTGATGTCATGGGCGTTTCCATCCGGTAGCAGCCACGAAGGTTGTCCGGGCGTGTTCTGCATGGTGATTTCTCTGACGTTTACACGTAGATCACAAAGCCTCGGAGACAGTTAACGATGAGTCTGCTCATGGGTATGCTCTAGTTTTCCATCTGAAATATAATTTTTATAGTTATTTCATCTTTATCAAAGATACGGTAAAACTCATTTGTTTGTAAAAAAATAGTCTTCTTAAACTTGGATGATTGACATCAGTGTAGTAAGGTTACGGATTCTGTGTCTGTTCTCAGATATGATAGTCAGTAATGGCTCTGTTCATATCCAAGGGGTGTCACTAGATCCCTGAGGTCAACCTCAGTTCTTTAAAAGTGTCTGATGATAAGGACTCTCAGATAGACCTTTAAAGTGTCTTTATGCCAAGAAGCCAAGCTATGGACTTGTCTAATTGAGTCCCATTGCAAAGGGAACAGATTCTCATTGAGCTTATTCTAATACATATATTGTCGTGAAGAATGAGAATATTTAATCAGAGTTTCTGAATTCTGGAGAGATCCGGTAGGGAGAAAAAGGGAAATGTTTCAGTCTGGGTTTACAGTCGTAGCTTTAGCAAATTGATGCAAGTTATAAATGTCTTAAAAGAGAGGAGGAAAGGGGTCCTTCCAATCTGGAAAACAAAATATTAAAGAACCAGCAGTGTTTTTAAACAAAGTCATCACGATTCTAATCCCTCGGTCCATTCATTCAGTCTCCCGTAATTAATTCTTGCTTTGCTTCCTCCGGGTTAGCGGCTTTATGAATCCGTCTGTTCCCCATTAGCATTTGAGAAGTTCTTGCCCACTTCAGTATTGTGATCTTAAGGCTCTCAGACACCTGTGTTCTGGAGGTCTGGTCAGGTCTCCCGTGGGTCGCTCTGAAGATGTGGGACTTTGTTCTGTGGTTGAGTACATGCGCTCAGAGAGGAATCATCAAGAGCAGAACGGGAGCTGTGTGTGTGACGGGAGACTTACCAACCATGACAGTTGAAGGTCTGGGGGGTTCCCCATGTGTCTGGACTCCTGTGGACCTCGGGTGGTCCCCCCACGTCCAGTCCATGACCAGCTACCAAGCCGTCCCCCGAGGCAGCCGCCCTCTGCACCAGCCAGCCCCGCACAGAAGCACCCACAGGAATCTCCACATCTCCCTCTCTGTTCCTTCTCCCGGGCCGTGTGAGCTTTCTCAGGAACCCCTGACAACCGAGCAGCAATTTGCAGGGCTGCTCTGCCCTTTCCTGGGTAGGTTTCGTGTGCTGGCCCCAGTAATGGAGCCCTTGGGGCATAAATCCGGAGAGACGATTTTTTTTTTTAAGTAAAACACTTCAAAGTAAGGAGGTGGTCTTCCCAGAACAATAAAAAGGGAGCAGAGGAGAGACACTCTATGCTGTGGAACTATGTGCGTTGTAGGGGCAGGATCGCAGAATAAGGGAGCGGGGTGGGGGGTGCCCTCATCTGGGATGCAGACGGCGCTCAGACGCGGGGCTCCTGGCTCATGCGTTCTGTCCCAGGTGGACTGGTGGATGCGTGCTCATTCTTGCTAACAGCTGGTGCCCCCCTCACCCTAATCCACACAACGTCCTGTGCCCTTACAGCCTCTCTACGTTCCCAGCATCATCCAATAAATAAATAAAAAGATAAAGGGTGGAAGCAGGGAAGAGGCTTTTAAAGCAACGACCTAAAGGGATTTTGCGTGCAGGGGTATTGGGAGAGGTGTTATTTTTCCAAGCAGGATGCGATGTGTCGGTGGACTCATTCCTAGAAGCTAAATGGGAAGCAGTGCCTGGAGGGCTCATAGACTGGTTGTCCCCTCCCCTAAAAGGATTCTGCGATTTATAGGTAAACCCGGTTCCCAGCCAGCCCAGGGCGGAGGGCACGGTGCTGGGCTCCCACCGGTGGGCGGCTGGTGGGATCCATGGAGCCTGTCTCTCCTGAAAGACTGAAGCCAATCGGGGAGCTCCACACTTTAGTCCACTTACACCTGATTATACCCCAAACATACACAAATACACAAACACACATAGCAGCGTTATCCATAATGGCCAAAACGTGGAAACAACCCCATGTCTATCAACCGGCAAACGAGTAAGCAAAATGTGATCTGTCCATGTAATAGGATGTCGTGTGGCCACAGAAGGGACTGAGTTGGCGATCCGGGCCACGGCGTGGATGGAGCTTGAAACCATGATGCTGAGGGACGAAGCCAGGGACTCACGACCCCGGCCACCGGGTTCGCTGGTTTTGGCAAGAAGCTAACAACTCGGGCTTTCAGTGCAGTCTCTGAATTTAAACACGTGGACAACGGAATCACGTCTCAGCACCTCTGCGCAGACCTGGGGACCCGATGGTGACCCTGGGCTGAGCTGTGTCTCCTGGTCTAAGTCGTGGCTCAAAGCATCAGTATATTCGTTTCCTACGGCTTCTGTAACAAACTACCCCAAACGGGGTGGCTTAAAACGTCAGAAACGTGATGTCTCAAGGTTCTGGAGGCAGAAGCCTGAAGTTAGGGTGCTGGCTGGGCTGAGCTTCCTCCAGGGCCTCCTGGGGGCAGGGAATTGGGGGATTCTTCCCTGCCTCTTCCTCCTTCAGCTGGTGCCTCGGCTCCCGGCTGCATTGCTCCCGCCCTGCCTCTGTCCTTACACGCTGTCCCTCCATGTCCCTCTGTGTCCACGTTTCACATCCCCTCACCTTTCTTTGCAAGGATCCCATCCGGAGATCAGGGACTTGTTACACCTGCAAAGACCCTGTTTCCCAGTGAGGCCACATTCTGGGGTCCCGCATGGACATGAAGTGGGGGAGGCCCACTCTCCGACCCACTCCGGAGAGGACAGGACCACCCCCGTGCATTTCGGGGCCTTGCCCATGTCATCCTGGGAACTCTGAATTGCTGCATGCCCCTTGGCACCTCTGACTGGTGGGAGAGCAGAGCCCCCGATGGGATTCGGAGAGCGCGCCCTTCTGTGCCCAGTGCACCTGCGCCTGCCCTCAAACCCTCCCGCTGATTACTGACCACCGCCCGCACGCGTGCTGTTCTAACTGAATGTCGGGGAGCTCTTTTTTTCCTTACTTGATCCCCTTTGTGTCCAAGGGTATGCAAAAGCCTGAAAGGCAATTTCCAGACCCCTGGCTCACCCCTGAAAGATTTGGCTCTTCGTTTCCAACTAGGCATCCATCCCCTGGGTCAGGTAGAGCCCTCAGGAATGACCCGAATGTCCCAGACTTCGTCATTAGGAACCCCAAACACAGTCGGGTTTGCACTGACTGCAAATTTGGAGCTAATTCAGACAATTCTGGAAACTCGTTTTCCCACACTCTGTCTAAAATTCATTTCCCTGTTGAATGTCTCTGAAGGAGAGGTTTGTTTTCATTTTGTTCAGCTTGTCATTTTAAATGTATTCTTCTGGAACAGAGAAAAGGAACAATTTTCTTTCTGCTTGGGAAGAAGTGAAGAAATAATGTTTCCTGCCCAAGGCCCCCTACCCAGCTCCGCGCAACACATCTGTGTTGCCAGGCAGCCTGGCTTCGGTGAGACATTTGACTGTTGTGGGAAAAACATTTACAAATAAAATTGACTCCAGCTCTCTGAAAAGAGAAAGGAAGCAGAGCCTTCCTGACCGAGACCCGGTTCCTTTATGCCACATTCTTTAACCGATTTAAGGGTCATCTTAGTTTTCAAAATAAAATAAAATTAAAATTGAAAAAATAAAAGGCATCTTCATTTTCCTCGAGCTTTCCGGATCACAGTTCTGTCTGCTGCCAACGGTTTACCATGGCATACGGGGACTTGTGTACCTGGGCGTTCTTAGGCAAGGGGGTGAGTAATAATTGAGTGTTGGATACTCCAGTGTCCCAGAATCCTGGGGTATTTTTTTTAAGATTTTTATTTTTTTATTTTTTTTAAAGATTTTATTTATTTATTTGAGAGAGAGAGAGAATGAGAGAGAGCACATGAGAGGGGGGAGGGCCAGAGGCAGAAGCAGACTCCCTGCCAAGCAGGGAGCCCGATGCGGGACTCGATCCTGGGACTCCAGGATCATGACCTGAGCCGAAGGCAGTTGCTTAACGAACTGAGCCACCCAGGCGCCCAAGATTTTTATTTTTAAGTAATCTCTACACCCAACGTGGGGCTTGAACTCACGGCCCCGAGATCAAGAGTCACACGCTCCCCCGACTGAGCCAGCCGGGAGCCTCCATACTGGGGTATTTTTTTTTAAGATTTTTAAAATTTTTTTAGAGAGGGAGAGAGAGAGCAAGCCGGGGGAGGGGCAGAAAGAGAGGGAGAAGCACACTCTGCACAGAGCAGGGAGCCCGATGCGGGACTCGATGCCAGGACCCTGAGATCATGACCTGAGCCGAAGGCAGATGCTCAACCGACTGAGCCACCGAGGCGCCTCTGGGGTATTTTTAAGTGTTGATTTGCTGCTATTTTGCTCGGTGTCGTGGCATTACTTCAGGGTTCCTTAATATGGGAAATCTGAACCATTTATGTCTTGCAACCCCAAGAGTTATTGAGTGAATTAAAGTCTCGGATAGGGAGACAAGGCTTACCTGTTTCTAAAGCGTTCCGATTGCATTACCCCTTCCTTGTTCGGAACCTTCCTTGGAACCTCGTTGCTGTTTCAGCTCCCATTCCCTGCCTTCCTAGACATGTTGAGCATATTTTCTTGTATTTACAAGTCCTCTTTGTGGTCAGCTGGGCTCCAGTCTACTTTCAGAAGGGTGATGCCCTTTTTTATTTAGAAAGGAGGGGATCCTGCAAATGGGGACATGAAGGCAAAGAGGAGGATGTGGTGTAGGAGCGGATGGAAGGGGGAGAGAGGAGGGTTCTGAATGTCAGGCCCAATTACCAGCCATTTCCGCAGGTGAGCCCAGTGACCTCGCTTCCCCCAGGGCTGGGGTCGCATTGTCTCTTGCCGTCTTTCCTCATATTCCCAAGGCTTGACCTTGCTACCTTAGCCTATCTTGTGTCACCTAGGGCTTTCTTCCTCTGTCCCTTTACCTCGGAAGCATCGGCTAGAAGGACCAGCATGCTCAGACCTGGAGAGTGGTTGTCACTTGGGTGGGGCCGCTTGTGAAGACAATGAATAGAAGAAGATGAAGACCGTATCTCACATTCCCCTAAAATACCAGCATCCTCTGGCGTTTTGTTCTGGTACTGTGATCACTTTGGACATGCTTTCCTGAAGAAAGCATCTCTTCTTCTGAATTTCTCAGGGGGACCTTTAAGAAATGGAATTCACTACCACATAAAGGAATGCACATGCCTTTTTAGTGGCTCTTATCCACTGCTTCCTGGGTCAGACCCATTACTCCTGAGAAGCCATACCCTGGCTCCTCCTGGGACTGCTGTTTGGATGGCACTATTGGGCTTCTAGAAAATCATGTTTGCATAGTGTTTGGCAAGTCCTCATTCACAACATGCCATGCGGTTCTCTCAACAACCCATTCTGAGATTCAATCTCTCTCACTCCATCATCCAAACCCGTCTTCATGCTGTTCCAACTCCTGCTGTCTCCCTCCACGGTGACTTCAGTGGTTCCCAGTTCATACAACATTTAGAGTTTGAAAGTACACGTCTCCTACAATGAAATACCACCTCACACCCATTAGGATAGCTGCTGTTGAAAAAGCAGAAAATAACAAACATCAATGAGGACATGGACCAATTGGAACCCTTGTGTCCTAAGGATGGGAATGCAAAATGGTGCCGCTGTTGTGAAAAACAATATGGCGGTACCTCAGAAACTCAAAATAGAATTCCCATATGATCCAGCAATTGCACTTTTGTGTATATGCTCCAAAGAACTGAAAGCAGGATCTTGAAGAGACATTCATATACCCACAGCAGCATTACTCACAAAGGCCGGGAAGTGGAAACAACCCAGCTGCCCATCAGTGGATGAGCAGATAAACAAAGGGTAGTCCACCCATACAGTGGAATGTGATTCAGCCATAAAAAGGAAGGGGATTCTGAAACCTGCTGCAATGTCCTTGAGGACATTATACAGAATGAAATAAGCCAGTCATAAAATAGGCAGAAGACATGAACAGACACTTCTCCAAAGAAGACATGCAAATGGCTAACAGACACATGAAAAAATGTTCATCATCATTAGCCATCAGGGAAATTCAAATCAAAACCACATTGAGATACCACCTTACACCAGTATGAATGGTGAAAATTGACAAGGCAAGAAACAATAAATGTTAGAGAGGTTGCGGAGAAAGGGGAACCCTCTTACACTGTTGGTGGGAATGCAAGTTGGTACAGCCACTTTGGAAAACAGTGTGGAGGTGCCTCAAAATTTTAAAAATAGAGCTACCCTATGATCCAGCAATTGCACTACTGGGTATTTATCCAAAGATACAAACGTAGTGAAAAGAAGGGCCACATGCACCCCAATGTTCATAGCAGCAATGTCTGCAATAGCCAAACTGTGGAAAGAGCCGAGATGCCCTTTAACAGATGAATGGATAATGAAGATGTGTTCCATATATACAATGGAATATTACTCAGCCATCAGAAAGGATGAATACCCAACTTTTACATCAACATGGATGGGACTGGAGGAGATTATGCTAAGCGAAATAAGTCAAGCAGAGAAAGTCAATTATCATATGGTTCACTTATTTGTGGAACATAAGGAATAGCATGGAGGACATTAGGAGAAGAAAGGGAAAAATGAGGGGGGTGGGAATTGGAGGGAGAGATGAACCATGAGAGACTGTGGACTCTGAGAGACAAACAGGGTTTTAGAGGGGAGGGGGAAGGGGGGATGGGTTAGCCTGGTGATGGGTATTAAGGAGAGCACGTTCTGCATGGAGCACTGGGTGTTATATGCAAACAATGAATCATGGATCACTACATCAAAAACTAATGATGTATTGTATGGTGACTAACATAACATAATAAAAATTCATTACAGTCAACTGAAAAGTTTGCTAGCACTTCATTAAAAAGAGTTTTAAACAAGAAAAAATTCAATCATAAAATGATAACTATCATGTGATTCCGCTTACATGAGATACTTAGAGTATTCACCGTCGTAGAGATACAGAGTAGGCGTGTGGCCGTCCAGCGCTGGGGGGCTGGGGGTTGGGGAATTATGGATGAATGGGTGCGGAGTTTTGGTTTTACAAGATGAAATGGATTATGGAGGTGGATGGTGGTGAGGGTTGCACAACATTACGAATATATTTAATACCACTGAACTGTACATTTAACATTGGTTAAGATGGTAAATTTTATGTTACGCATATTTTACCACCACCGTGGCAACAACAAAAATCTGTAAGTGGACTTTTTGGCAACAGATGAGCTGGAATTGAATCTGCTTGGCTTGGTTTGAGCCGCATACTCCTCCCGAATCCATTTATTGTGACCAGCAGATTAAATGTTTCTTCACCCAGTTACCCTTCAAGTTGCAAGGGCTGGATTAATCTCATTAAAAATGTGTTTACTGAGAGCAGAGGCAGAGTATTTGGCAAAGGGGAAACCAAGGAATAGGTACTAGAAGACGACGGGTTTACCTACTGGGCAGGAAGGAGCAGTAGATGTCCACCAGTAACATCGGGATGGGGTGTAAGCTCTAGAGATGGATGTTTGAGTTCAAATCCTAGATCCACTGTTCTCTCCACGGCGATGCAGACAGATTCCTCAACCTCTCTGTGCCTCAGGTCCTGTATGAGGATAAGCATAATAGCAACTACTGGTAGGGATATTGCGAGGCTTCAATGGGATAGAATTTTAACCTGTGCTTGGCACACTGTAAGCACCTAATAAGTATTGTTTATTATTGTTGCATTATTATGTTTGTATTATTAGGTGTGTTTTTCCTTAAGTTACACAGAGGGCCCATTACAGCTACTCTTGGCTGAGAGCTGCCAGAGACGTCCCGAACTGTGCTTGTTGATGAACTCCCATCTCAATGGTAGCATCTACATCCTTTAGGAGGAGGGATGCCCTTGCTTTCATTCAGGCGAAACAGAGGTTCTCAATCAGGGGTCAGGTTTACCTCCCTGGGGACATGTGGGAACATCCTGAGACATACTTGGTTATCAAAGCTGGGAGAGCCTTTCCTCTGGTATCTTGTGCATAGAGGCCAGGGATGATGCTAGGTATCCCACAATGCACAGGACAGCCTGCCTCTCCCCAACAGAGGATATGCCAACTCAAAATGCCAGTCAGCGATGCTGGCATTGAGAAACCTCAAGGAAAGCAAATGTTGATGCACAGGAGCATGGCTGCGATCACAGGTTATAACTCACCTTCGCTCGGGTGTAGAAGCCACCTGCGGTTCTCGGTGAATCTTGAAGGTGCCCATGAGCATGTGGTGAGAACTGTCTGTTGGGAACATAATGACTTTGCCTGCAGTGTAAGAGTTTCTGTTTCTTTGAAACACTCCTCCCAGATGTTGGCAGCAGGTAACATGGCAATAAGCCATTAAAAAAAAGGCCAATTTTCATGTTTACCAAAGAGCAAGGACCTAATCTAGTTAGTTTATACTTTGCAATAAGTGTATCTTAATATCCTTTCCAGATAGAAGAGTTTTGCTTAGTATCCTTTCCAGATAGAAGGAGGAAAAAAAAGGAGGAGAAGGAGGAGAAGAAGGAGAAGGAGAAGAAAGAGGAGAAGGAAAAGAAGGAGGAGAAGAAGGAGAAGGAGAGCACTTTGATAACATCAGAGAGGTATATTTGAAGACGGAGCCCATCCTTGATGTCACATTGGCAGAAGAGTATCACACTTCAGTTACACGCATTTCATTAGCTGTTAATGAGCGCTTCCCAGAACAGGCTTCTTAGGCATGGGACTGGTTCTCTGAGTTGATAGATCAGTGTCAGCATTTCTCAGATGCAAGAACTGAAGATTGCATCCAGCCGACAAACCCAATTACGCCATCACGAAGACAGAAGCCCAATGACTGAGCCACCCAGGCGTCTCCAGAGAATTTATATTTCTAACAAGTTCCCCAGTATTATTGCTTACATTTGTGTGCAAAACCTATATGCTGAAGCCCTAACCCTCAGTGCTTCACGAAGTGACCTTATTTGGAGATCGGGTCATTGCAGATGTTGTTAGTTAAGGGTGGTCATACTGGAGTACAGGGGGCCCCTAATCCAGTACATCTCGTGAGAAAATCAGGGCAGCCTTCAGGAATGCCACAGACACCAGCAAACCACCAGAATCCTTCAGAAGAAACCAATTCTGCCAACACCCTGAGATTCTAAATGTACATGTCTAGAGAGACAGATGGAGAAGCAGAAGTAGACATGGCAAAATTTCAGTCTTGGTCACTTTAGGTGAAAGTGACACAGACATTTATGATGCTATTTGTTCGGTTTTTTCCATGGTGAATTAAGTGATTTTTCAGATTCTGTTGTCCTTTGCCTGTGAATGACAGTCACCCAAGGAGGGAATCGTGCGGCTGGAGCAGTGTGCAACCTTAGGCTCCAGCTTTCAGGCTGGGCTGCATTCATGTGCTTGTAGGAAGAAACAAATTCCACTCTTCTTTGACCCAAGAGAGTGGCAGGACGTACCTTCCCTGCTCATTGGGAGCCTGGGCTCAGCTACCCTTGCGTCCTCCCGTGCCCTGCCCTGACAGGACACCTGTATCTGGGAAAAACCTCCTACTAATCCCTGAAATTCAGTCAACTGACACTGCTGCTTCTTCCTTGGCTCTTGAATTGTCTCCAGAAGCTCAGGCAGCTGGCCTGTTGCTATGGAAATTGCCAACTTTTTTTTTTTTTTTTTGGTATAAAATTGTAAACACCTACAACTTTTTTCCTAGCCTCCGGATTGCTATCATTGTGGCCATCTAATTTAAACTGTTCGAAGGAGTGTGCATTCTAATTGAACTGAACAAAGAAACAGGTAGAAAGAGAGGATGCAGTTTATAGGATTGGTGCCCCTCACTGCTTGTCCTAGGCTGAGCTCGGCCATGTACTGGGCTTTCAGAGCCCTCAGTAGACTTTGGGCAGAGAGAGCCATGCCCCCCTGTGATGTCACCGGAGTGGAGGACATTTAGGGTGGCGTGCCTTGGTCCGAGGGCGCTCCGTATCTGCCAGAGGGGCCGGGAGCTGTGTGGAGCACATGTCCCCCGGGAGAGCTGGCCTGTTGGCTGTCGCAGTAGACGAGCTGTCTTCTCTGGCTCCTCAGCCCGTCCCTGCTCCTACCGCTAGCATGTTGTGGCTGCCACTGAGAAACCCTCCCTGGGCTGGAGTGTGGAGGACTCGCCCTCAGTGCCTGGCGTTTGCAGAATCTCCAGAGTGTCTCCATCTGTTTCTGGCACTGGCTAAAAAGTCTATGTGGCATAAGAAGGAACTCTCCCTAATGGAGTAAAGGAAGAATAAAAAGCACACCCCCCTGGGGGGTGGATTTTGCTCGGGTTTCGAGAATGTTCTGTCTTCAAACACGCAGCCAAGCCCGTTTGTAGAACTTGAAAGGAGAGACCACAAAGCACTAAGGAGTCACGATAATGGAGTCCTAGTGAAGGTGAGATGATTAATCTCCGTCATCTTCAGAGCTGCTGACGACTTTATGGTGCTGTGTTTTCCACATGGGCCAGCCGCCAAGAGGCTGCAGGTCCAGTCCCAGACCACCGCAAAAAGTGAGTATCGCCATGAATCAAGTCAAATGAATTTGTTGGTTTCCCAGTGCATATGAAGATGATGTTTGCACCATATCATAGTCCATTAAGTGTGCAATAGCATTATGTTTAAAAAATGTACATCCCTTAATTAAAAATACTTTATCGCTAAGAAATGCTATCATCTGAGCTTTCAGCGACTCACAGTCACTGATCACAGATCACCGTAACAAATACAATAGTATCGAAAGCGTTCGAACTATTGCAAGAATTACCATAACGTGATAGAGATTCGAAGTGAGCACATGCTGTTGGAAACACGAGGCCAATAGACTTGCTCAAGGCAGGGTTGCCACAAACCTTCAATTTGTTTAAAAAAAAAAAAAATCTGCAAAGCGCAATAAAATGAGCCATGCATGTATATCGTTTTTCTTCCCCCCCCAATGCTGTGAAAAATAAGAAGCATTGTAGGAGGACTGCGTGGTCCAATCTTCAGGCAAGAGCGGTTGCCCTCTCAGATGCGTTACGGTAATTCTGCGTTCAACAGGTGGTGCTCGTGATTCTGCCTGCTGCCTGGGTGAAATCATCACCCTTTCTGGAGAAATCAGACTCACAGGGTCCACCTTTCCTGGGGCCTTCTAGGGAAGTGGTCTGCCGAGTTCAAGTCTCGGACTTGAGAAGCTGTGGGTCCCGGGCCGTGAGGGGTGCAGACGGGCTTGCCAGCTTGCGGGAGAGTGAGTGCCAGACATGATGAGTCTCAAGGGGGACGTGCGACATGCGTGCGGGAGCGAGCGCTGAGCATCTGTCCTCAGGGTGAGAGCCCGGCCACCTGACCCTAGAGACCACACATTTAGGAGCACCAGCCTTCCCAGATCGCAGGACATGTTTCCAGAGCCATCTGAATTTCTCCATCTCATTCATTCATTCATTTATTCCTTCCTTCGTTCCTTCTGTGGACTAGTTAGCCAATGTCTGTTGACCGGACTCCGTGGTCCGGGGCCGCACGTGCAGCAGGGCAGCTCTGGGGACTTCTGCGCTCTGCGGCTCTGGGCTCCATTGCCCTGCTCGCCGCCCCTCTACTTAGGGCCCGCGCTTCAGGGGGGCCGTGGCCATTCAGATGCTCTGAGCCGCCTTCAGTCCTACCCTAAAAAGTGATGTCATAAGAAATGTCCTTCTTAAAATCAAAAGGATACCACCTTCACAGTTTGCCTCTGGGAACTGATCACACTACTGTTTTCTTTTTTTTTTTAAGATTGTATTTTTATTTATTTAAGAGAGAGTGAGAGCACAAGCAGGGGAGAGGCAGGCAGAGGGAGAGGGAGAAGCAGGGTCCCTGCTGAGCAGGGAGCCCGACGCGGGACTTGATCCCAGGACCTTGGGATCATGACCTGAGCCAAAGGCAGACGCTTCACCGACTGAGCCCCCCAGGCGTCCCGGCACTACTATTTTCTAAAAGTGGTTCCATAGCTGCATATATAAATGAATGAAGAATATATGGGATGCCCAAGTCCAAGGTTGAGGAGAGCATACGGCTCTTTCTACCTCTGGTTCTGAAAAGTCCCTCAATGCTACCCACAGGGGATCGGAGGTGATCCTACAAAGGAATCCGGTGCCACCAGATTCTTATTAAAGAACGGACTGCGTTTGATCCCTGGCAGGGTGTTGTAAGGGATGCATGCACAGGGATGCCGATGAATGTCTGGGAAGGGGGGAAAGACAGCCCTTATTTGTAGTGTCGGCCTGGTTTCTGTGGTGTAAATACCCCCACCATCCTCGTGATTATCTGGCTTGTAAAATTCCTGAACACTTACTACGTTGGGCTCCCAAGCTGGGATGAGCCAGCTCAGCACACCCCTGGGTGCAAGTCATTACTTCTCTCACTTTCTAAAAAGCTTACTAACATAATCCCTAACACAAGCCTCCCGTGTGTGCCCCATTTCTAGAAGAAGTGGTCTGGGGAGGGTGACAGTTGGCAAAATGAAGACTTCTTTCTTTTTTTTTTTTCCATTGTTACTGATGAGAAAGGGCTAGAGGTCCTTTTTTAAAAATTGGTTGAAGAGAACAAAATTGCTAGGGGTAACAATTCATCAAGAAATTACACTGTGTCAGGTGCCAATCCCATGCATCACGTGGACTGTCCTATGTCACTAAATCCTGGTAAAGACCCCCTGAAGTATTATTATTATTATTATTATTATTATTATTATTATTATTATTATTATATTATTGCATTCATGGTACCGTGGAGGACATTGAGACATCGAACTGTTACAAAGCCACAGAGCGAGTATCTGATGGAGCTGGGGTGTGAACCCCGATGACAGACACTGAGCTAAGACGGTAGCCGCAGGAGATTTTTCCATGAGAAACCACCCTGGAAATGAGTGGTTTCCACCCACAACATTTCCTTCGTTTGTGATCTTCTGGGTCAGTAATCTATGTGACCTGGGCTGGGCTCACTCCCGTCTGAGATCCGCCGCCGGTCAGCCCAGCCGGCGGCTTCTGTGTCTGTGGGTGGACCGCCCAGGGCTTGGGACGACGGGGTCTCTGGGCCATGTGTGTCTCACCAGCTGGGGGCTCGCCTGGGCTTGCTCACATGGCGGCTCCCAGGCTCTAGGAAGCACGACCTAGCTTGGAATTAGCACGTTGCTAATCAAAGGGTGGGGACAGAGACTTCACCTCTCCACGAGAGAAGCTGCCACGTTGCTTTGCAAAGGGACTCCTGGCAGGGAAGGCAAGTCTTGTGGTCATTTTTGCAATCTACCACGAGGAATAACCCGAACGGCAAATTACATGTTTTGTTTCTCCTTTATGAACCGATTCATCAAAACACTACTTAGTACACGCCTTAGGGTCTGGGGACTTGAGGACGTGTTTTGTCGGGTATGCATAGAATTTTAAAAAATAACTTTTATTTAAGAATCTGGTTTTCCCTTTTCCGTTTACAAAATCGGAAGATCTGAAAATTGAACCCATTTCTCTGCTCCTGAGATTTTGGCGCCAACTCGAAGCTGCCCTGGGGGGGCTTTTGTTCTCTGTTCCATGACAGCCCCCCACGCCCCCCACCCGGGACCTCCCGTAGCCTCCTTACTTACTTAAATTCCTCTCCCGACCCCTGGAGGCACTTTCACTCACAGTCCCGGCTTCAGCATTTCAGTGGCTGCTTGGCTCTCAGTCCTTGGCTTCATCAAGTTAATTGTGTTAACCTACTCCACCACAAGAAACAGGCAGACCAGATAGCTTCTTATTAGTCTGGGCTTTGGGTCTGTTTCCAGTTTATTAGGATGGCTTCTCCATTTGGACTGAAGCCAAGATGAAACCTCCTGCTTGTTTGATGTTATCACCATTCCATTACGGAGGAAATAATAATAGTTCTCCAGTATGTAACGTGTGAAGACGCAGTCTTATCAACGTATTACAGTGTGCCCATCACAGTACAAGATAATAATGCTGTAAATGATCTCAGTATCTCAAAAATAGCAGTGGGTTTTTTTTTTTGTTTTTTTTTTTGACAGGTGTCTTCTTAACTATGCGAGAGTAAAGTGAGTAAGGCTGCTGCTTGCTGGGCAAGGTTCCATGTGGACACTTGGCCACAGCAGCTGAAGGTATATTTGACACACAGAAGCAGGAGAAGGCAACTTCTGGGATAGGGGATTAAGTTTAGTACTCAGAAGGTTCCAGAATCTTCCAGGGAAATATCCACAGTGCCCATGAAGATTTGGGGATGATTCCCCATCTGCCTGTAGAGGATGTGGGGCCCTGAATTTCACAAATGAATTATTAAAAGTAGCTCCAGGGTGTGGAGGGGATGGACGGTGTTTCCTGGAGCAGAGACGACTGGTAGAACTTTGTGTGGTGATGGACATGACCTAAGTATGTTTGCTCTGTTCAGCTTAGCAGCCTCTCGCCCTGGGTGCTTATTGATCACTTGAAATGTGGCTAGTGAGATGGGGGCACTACATTTTGGATTATATTTAATTTTAATTCATTTTCACCTACATAGCCACCATGTGGCTACCATATTGGACAGTGCAGAGCATTCAGAAGCCTGGCCTTCAGTCCTGATTTCTAGATGTCCAATGTCTAGAATAAATGGTAGAGTGGGCCCAATTCCTCTTATAGTTGGAGTCCCACCAAAGAACGAGCCATTGAAGTTAGGCTGTGTTCTCATTGTTCTTTCCCCGAGCCCCTCGGCAGATGGGGTCAGCTATTAATGACCACATGAAGATGAAGGCCAATGAAATGCCCAATGTTCAGGTAGATAATTCGTTCCAGAAGTAGGGTGAGCAGGCCACTGGCCATTTACCAAACTTTAGTTACTGCTTGGGCATGCTTCTTTCATTTAGTAATTATAATTTGTTTTAATATGTATAAGAAAATTATAATTAGGTCATAAAACTAGTGGTGTCATAGATAAGAGTTGAGGCTAAATTATTTACAAATCAGTTGGATTGAATTCATCCACAGAAAAGTAATGTTGCATAAACAATGTCGTAATTGGTCCTCCGATAAGGCAAACATGGCAAAGTCAGTGAGGAATTAACTGAAATCTTAAGAACTGCTGATGTGGATGCTGGCACTTTTCGTGCTCTGATTATTCTAAGTTTCTTTTTTCTTTTTCTTCTTCTTTTTTTTTTTTTTAACAGATGCACATGTCTTAAAACATAAAATCTTGTCCTTCAAACCTTTGTGCAGCTGAGTGAACTACTTTTTTTTTTCTTGTTTCATTTGGCTTCTCTTGTTTTTATTTGGAAGTAAGCCGAAAGCATGAATATTCATGATGCTGTTAAACAAGATTTTTATTGAAAACAAAAATGGATCTGAAGTTTTCCATTTGTGGTTTCTCTAGTTGGAGAGTGAAAGCCCCATTGAAAGATCAGTATCAGAGATTTGTGGCCATTTGCTGTTTACTTTTGCTAAGAACATAGATTTTTTGTTGTTGTTGTTACTGAGGTGTTATCCCCTTTTAGAATGAAATGCAAAAAAACCCCCAAAAAACTGAAGTTATGTTTATATACTTCCATTGTCTATCCTTGAGCATCAGAGGAAGATGGGACAAGATGGTTAATGAAAAAGGGGCCATGCTGTGTTGTTTGGGTGCGCTAAGTGCAAGAAGAAATGAAATAGGCATTGAAGACTAAAAGTGTGCCTTTGGTTTCTCTCCGGCCCCCTTGGCCTTCTGATTCCTAGAAAATTGATTCCCTTCATCCTTTCCCATTTGTGTGTGTCTCCGCCCAACACCTTTGAAGGAGAAGGGGCTGTATATTTTGTGCAGTTGATTAATCAATGCATTATTCTTTCTCGCACATTCCAAGGTTCACGCCTGCCCATTTTTCATCAGACCCATTGTTACTTGGCAGAAAATAAATACACCATAAAAAATGTATTGCGTTAGCGACTAAAATATGAAGGGAAGTGAGCATTTCACTTTGGGTTTGGGCAAACAGTATTGATTTATGGAAAAAAAAAATTCCCAGGAGAATCTTTATAATTATAATCAAACAAGTTTACTCTTGATTGGTGGGGGGAGTTACAGGCTTTGAGGCATAAATCATTAATTTATTCATTTATTCCTTCAGCTAGTACTAAGCACCTACTAGGTGCAGTCTCTCCATCCTGGTAGAGGTAGGAAAGTGAGCAAAATGGACAGAAAGTGTCCCAGTGGAACTTTCCGCCCTACAGGTAGGCAATTATCAGATCATAAAATATAGTAACTTAAAAGTACGGTGCTATGTGCAAAGAAAAAAATTAAAACAAAAATTAAGCTTTTTTTTACCATATTCTCGACACTTCTTATATCCACAAATGATTTGAGAAAGAGAGGGAAGAAACGATACAGATCAGGCATTTTCCGCAAGTGGACTTACCGCAGTGTTCCCGAGTGTGGCTCGTGTGCGGCTGGTGGTCCCTGGGTCAGCATGTTGCATTTTCAGTGTTCAGATACCCTCCCATTCTCATCAAGTGATGTAAGCTTTCCATTCATAATAGTAATATAAAGTTTCATTTTTCTAGTACATTGATTAGCAAATAAGGCAAGTTGTCATAAAGAAAAATATTAAGTGACTTACAGAAGTTTTAGCGTATGGATATGAGAACATTTGTGACCACTGTCTATGCGGGGCTGTTCCAGTGAGCTGAGGTCACGCCGTGTGTGCAAACATAATAACCCGAGAGAGAAATGCAAGACAGGACCTCGTTGATTCTTTAATCATTGTAGTGTGACCAAGAGTTCTGTTGCTGCCCGGTATGCCACCCCAAAACCCAGGCCTGCACGACAGTCCAGGTTTGCTCATGGCTCCCTGGGCTGGTCCGCCGGGGCTCAGCCCATGCACTGGGCTCTGCTCGTGCAGGAGAGGCTGGGCTTCCCCAAGCAGCTGCAGGTTGGGCTACTGCAGGCTCTCCCCGCCTCACCCTGTGTCTGGTCTCCCAGCTGGGGCTTCTCTCTCCCCATCCTCTTTCAGCCTCTGGCGTCTCTCCCGCCGTGTGGTCTCTCCAGCATCGTTGCTCAGCTTCTTCATGTGGGAGCTCAGGACTTCGAGAGAACAAATGCAGAAGTTGCCAGGTTCAGAGCAAGTCACTGGGCCAGCCCAGAATCAAGGAGAGGGGATTTGAGTCCGTGGGAAGAGTTGCAAAGCTGCATTGCAAAAGGACATGGAATGCCAGTGGCAGCCATGGTTGGTAAAAGTCCAACAATCCACCTGCTGGGATTAGAAGCACGCTGGAAGCAAGCAAGTTAGGAAGCATTCAGTAGACCATGGATGGTGGTGGACGGCATGGGGGTGGGAAGGCAGCGCTCAGAGCTTGGAGCTTTTCAGATAAGAAGGAAGGAAGAGCAGGAGAACGGGCTCTTTGGGCCATCTAAAGGAAACCAAGAGAGATGGGCTGATCAGCATGGCAAGATCCAACACCTTATCAGACATGAGTCTGATAAGAATGCTGGTTTGGGGAGAGACTTTTATGGAAAAACAAGGGAGAATGCATGGAGACTATGAGTCAGGAAGTGGAGAAGGAGAAAGAAAAGACTTAGTAAAAAGACTTAGCTGTGGGGCCCTTCTTATTTGAAAGGAAGATCTATTTGTCTTTGCCTCTGTGCATTTTTTCCCGTCTAGATCAACAAGGAAGTAGACAAGATAACCAAATTTTACTTGAGAACTCCTTGGGAAGGTATATGAGAAACTCTTAAGTACATTTGCACATATAATAATAATAGAAATAACTATCATTTATCAAGTCTTTATTATATGCCAGGCACTATGTTAATGCTTCGCACAAATTAACTCACGGGAGGTTAATGCATTGAATTTTTCAAAGTTGTAGAAATTACTGCTGGGTGCCTACCCAGCATCCATTTGCTCCATCCTGAGAGATTCCTGATTCAGTTCAAGTTCATATATTTACCCTTCTTACCTATCCATGTGCCTCAGGGAATGTTGATCCTTCCTCCAGCACCAGAGTTGATGTGATTATTTATCACAAATTACCCTGAAATGTAGAAGCTTAAAACAGCTGTTTTGTTTTGCTCATGATTTTGTTGGGACAGGGCTTTTCAGGACACTTCTTCCTTGGGGTCTCTCCTGAGGTTGTAGAGATGTTGGTTGAGGCTGAAATGATCTGGGACCTCCATTGGGTCAGATGGCGCTGTCGGCTGGGAGCGTAGCCCTGATCTCTCCAATATGAGGGCCTCAGGGTTGTCAGATTTCTGACTTGGTGGCTGGCTTCCATCCAAGAAAGCATTCCAAGAGATCTTTTTCAGACCTAGCCTTGGAATTCCCATGCAACCTTTCTGCCATTCTCTATTGGTTGAAGTTATGGGGAGGGCACATAGACCCTGCCTCTTGATAAAAGAAGTATCAAGGAATTTGGGGCCATATCTTTATTTAATTTTTTTATTATTATGTTATGTTAATCACCATACATCATATCATTAGTTTTGATGTAGTGTTCCATGATTCATTGTTTGCATATAACACCCAGTGCTCCATGCAGAACGTGCCCTCTTTAATACCCATCACCAGGCTAACCCATTCCCCCAACCCCCTCCCTTCTAGAACCCTCAGTTTGTTTCTCAGAGTCCATAGTCTCTCATGGTTCGTCTCCCCCTCCGATTCCCCCCTTCATTCTTCCGCTCCTGCTACCTTCTTCTTCTTCTTCTTTTTTTTTTTTTAAACATATAATGTATTATTTGTCTCAGAGGTACAGGTCTGTGATTCAACAGTCTTGCACAATTCACAGCGCTCACAATAGCACATACCCTCCCCAGTGTCTGTCACCCAGCCACCCCATCCCTCCCACCCCCCACCACTCCAGCAACCCTCAGTTTGTTTCCTGCGATTAAGAATTCCTCATATCAGTGAGGTCATATGATACATGTCTTTCTCTGATTGACTTATTTCACTCAGCATAATACCCTCCAGTTCCATCCACGTCGTTGCAGATGGCAAGATCTGATTCCTTTTGATGGCTGCATAGTATTCCATTGTATACACATCTTCTCTATCCATTCATCTGTCGATGGACATCTTGGCTCTTTCCACAGTTCGGCTGTTGTGGACATTTTGGGGCCATATCTTAAAACTCTCAAGTGGGTCCATGGAAAATCCATTCCTTTCACCATGAATTGATTCAGGAAAGGACATGGGTCCCAGTTTGTGTCAGTTGAAACTTCCCTTTCCTTCTCTGAGTGTCGTTTCTGATGTGACACCTAGAATTCAGCGGCCATTTGTGTATCAGCTTGAGGACAAAGCCAACGAGGGAGGTGGCAGGTAGGAGAGAAGAAAGGAGGCAGAGTCCTTGATAATGTACTAAGCGTCTGGAGTAGCCAACTTGAAACCACTGAGCTACCTGTCTTTTGAGGTAATATATTCCTTGATTGGTTAAACCAGTTTGAGTTGGGTACACCACACTCACCTTGGCAAACGTACTTGAATATTTAACTCTTCTGACATCAAGGAAGGGTAGAAAATGCTCAACTGCATCCTAGTAGGTGCGTTGCAGACCGCAGCTGTGGTCTTTGCCCAGCCTTGGTGACCCAGCTTCTGGATTTTGGACTGTCACACTACCTACATCAAATTTGGTGACGTCGTGGGGCACCTGGGTGGCTCAGTTGGTTAAGCATCCAATTCCTGGTTTCGGCTCAGGTCGTGATCTCAGGATCTTGAGATCAAGCCCCATATCGGGCTCTGCGCTCAGCGAGGAGTCTGCTTGGGATTCTCTCTCCCTCTCTCGCTGCCCCTCCTGCTCATGCTCTCTCTCTCTCTCTCAAATAAACAAATCTTAAAAAAAAACAAAAAATTGGTGACTTTGTGTAAGAGTAAGGTTGCTGTTTGAAAGTATCAGATGCATTTTATTACTTTCCTTCTGAGTGCCTTCCAATTCTTTCTCCTTCTTCCTCTTTCCCCACCTCCACCTCCATCTCTGTTCATCTTGCCATCTCCACCCCCCATTCTCTGCTTTGCTTTGATGATTGAAAATACCTGAGGGTCGTTTGCATACTTCCAACATTCTTTTTAGGAAGCCTGGAGCTCTCAGGATGGAAAACATTACAGACACATGCAATAATAGGTTTTCAAGCATTTCCTCCCAGGGTTAAATGATATTTCGGGGAACTATACATTTATTGCTGGGCGGAAAATCAAAATTAGGTCAAGGTGATTAAGAGAAAACTGTTTTCTATTTTAAATGCGGTACTAAATGAATATAAAATGGAACGCACAGAATCCTTTCACCTTTTGACATTTGTGGAATTCATTTAAAAAGTGGATGACTCATCTGGTTGAATTAAATAATGAACAAACTAGCTAAATAAAAATGCTAAAGTTTTCCACATTTATCAGCAGCATGGCATGTGTGGCTGTGGCCAAGAGACCCCATCTAGGGCTCCTCACTGAGTCTTGGTATTCAGTGTATTTCCCATACTTGAAAGACAGGTGCTTAACAATAGTATCTGTATCAATATATCCATTTTCTCATCCAGGAGATACTCAAGCTGGGCATTCCCTCGCTGGGTAAGGTGCTTTATTGGGTAAGCAGCATTGTTAGCACTTCCCACTCACGAGGGGTCAGGGGCACATGGGAGTAACACAGGGAGGAAGACAGAAGCCACCCCACCACAGAACCGGGTGCCCCCCAATGGCCCCAGGAAGCTGCTGATGTTGAAGAGCCAAGAGCCCTGCTCAGGTTCCACACCTTAACATCCTTCCCCTGGGACCACGTGCACCCCCTTCTGGGATGGAGGCCATTGCCGCAGGCTCCGAGCGTCCTTTCTCATTTATTGGGAGCTGTGTCTCCTCCACCCAACCTCCCTGGTGGGAGCTGTGTCTCCTCTACCCAACCTCCCTGGTGGAGCACAGGGGAAGAGCCAGGAACAGGCTGAGCTCAGTGCGTGTGTAACCTTTCATCGAAGGTCACGTAACCAACCCAACAGGACAGTCCAGCAGCCCCGGGACACTGGCTTGAAGTCAAGTGGCTAATCCCACAGCTGGAGTTTCCGTCCTCCTGGGGTCCGCAGCCGACATCCCAAGGGCCAGCTCCAGCCTCACACCTATAGGCACACAACCCAAGAACTACGAATGGTTTGTACATTTTTTAACAACTGAAAGAAAGATCCAACGAATAACACTTCACGAAGCATGAAAATTACGAAGCATTCGTGTTTCTCAAGAACATAAATGAAGTGTTATTGGGGTACGGACCTGCCCGTTCCTGCCTGCATCACCCTTGGCTGCTTCCATGCGGCCGTGACGGACTTGAGTATCAGCAGAGGTCCCCACAGGGCCTTGCGTGGGGCCCCCCTAACCGCCATGATGCAGGTATAACCTGACCACGTCAGTGACAGCTTGGTGGGAATGTGTTTCCTCCCTTAGGTGAGGACCGACATAACACCTCAAATATGCCTCTCAGCACTCGAGGGCTAAAGTATTTCCTCTCTGGTCCTTCACAGAAGACATTCACCAAGCCCTGAGCTGGAGCGGGTTCGGAGCCCGGTCTCAGAGTTCACACCTGCTCTGGGGGCATCTCGGTCTGCCTGAGTAGCAAGTGGTTGGAGAGGACGGGGTTGGGGGCGAGGGGATGGGCACTCAGGCTTGCCCCTAGGAAGACGTGGCCCGAATGATTTGGGGCACTGTTTCTCTCATCAGCCCTCCTCCCCTTGGGCAACCTCAGCCCCCGACCAGGATAAGAAACCAACGATGTGCAGACATATTCAGAAGGAGGTCTGTGCGCAAACGTGTTCTAATGTCTCCTGGTTTCTGGCATGTGCCCGAGAACTGATGTCCGCTGCCCTTGCTGGGTCCTTAGGACGCAAGTGGAGAGGGGTCTCCAGCCCCTCGGAGGAAGGCAGCTGATTCTGTCCCCTGTGAAACTGGCCTTCAGGCAGAGCTGGGGGGGTCACTCGCCTGCTCACAGAGGTAGAGCAGGGGCAGTGGAAGCTCATTTCCCTCCCCTCGCACCCGCAAAACAGATAACCAGATAACCGTGGAAGGTAGACATTGAGGCCACGTAGTGGGGTTCTTTTTTTTTTTCCCTAAGAGTCCTTTGTGGTATGCTTGCTTCCCTCCCTCTGTTCTCCTGTGACCACAGACTGTGAGGAAAACCCTGAGTTTTTGGTACTCTGAGTAAGCTGGAGATGAGTCTTAGGTGTGACTATGGCTTGAAGGGAAATGCTGCTCAGTAAATAAATCACGGCTGCCAAATCCAATTAAGTGGGTCTGCAGTGATGACAGCCAGACTCTCTCCCCGAATGGCGGTGCCCGATTTCAGAAAGAAGAGACATGAAAACCCGCGAGCCACCTGCGTGCCGTGTGGTTCAGCCCCTCGGTTTGGGTTCAAGGACGGAGTATGTGTGTCTCACCCATAGAGGTGACATTCTGGTCCCGCCGAATGACAGGGAAGCCATAAGTAGGAAAGATGGGACACTCGTCATATATTGTGAGAGAAAGTAACTTTCTCGCACTGAGATACGTGAACTTGCTAGTGAATCAGCCACTTAATTACATTGCCAAGAGGAGCAGATTTTCCACTGTCTTGTCGTTTTAATCAGCAAAGTAGAATCAGAGGACCTTGTTCTGTGGGTAATGAGTAAACACAACCTGCATTTTATCAGTACTTATACATGGCAGGTCATGCACACCCAGCCCCGGGGGATAAAAGTCAAGGAAAGGAAGACAAGACACGCAGGGTCTGGGAGTGACGCAGATACTGGCCTGTGGTCGATGGGGCAGGGGTCCGGCCAGGCCCCAGGACGGCTTGAGGATGCTCCTTCGCAGGATCAATAAAGCCGGCAGGGTGCATCACTATCATGCCTGGTGTTGGTAGAAGGGACAGTTGAGATGGACTCTGTGAGCTCACATTTCTTGTCCAGGATGGGAAATATGTCAGCTCTGGGCTCGTGAAGGGCTGCAGTGATGTGCGGATCGGGGTGTTGAGGCTGGGGCTCAGTGCAGCAGGGAGAGGGCTCAGATGGTCGCTGGTGGCCATGCACCAGGAGAGCAAGCCGCATGGCGTGTGCAGGGACTGAGCCCTTAGTGTGCAGAACTTGGAACTCGGCAGCAGACACCCAGAGACCACACGTTTGAGGCCCAAGGCAGTCTCCAGATAATGATTTGATATGCATGGAAATATTACCCTTTTTTCCTACCCCCGCCATCTTTCTTTCTTTATGGAATCCACCTGCATTTTGATTCTTTGCATGTTTCCTATTTTCATGTATGTTTCTATTGACATGATTTTTGCATACATTCAAATGTGCCCATCTTAATTACGGGGTTTGATTACTTTGGACAGATGCATTTACCCTTGTAACCCACACCCCTGTGAAAACACTGCATGATTTCCTCCTCCCTAAAGTCCCCTCCTTGACCTTCCTGGGCAGCCAGGAAGCTCCTTGACCTCCTGCCCTGAAGCAACCAGTGTTCTGGTTCCTAACACCCTAGATTAAGGTCACCTGCTCTTTCACTTCATGTAAATGGGTTTACAAGTAATACACTCTTTCCTCTGGCTTCTTTCGCTCAGCTTTTTTTTTTTCTCGAGATTCATGCATGTTGCTACACATGTCAGTCCTCATTCCCTTTTACTGCGGACGGGGCCCCGCCTAGAGGTGCGCTACACTCGTCCATCCAGCCGCTTGTTTCTGGTGCGGGCTGTTACGCACAAAGCTGCTGTGAATATTTGCATGCGGGTTTTTGCATGGACATACGCTCTCATTCGCTTGAAGGGAAGTTTCTGGGTTATAGGTAAGGGTATGTTTCCTTGCTTAAGACCCTGTTAGTTTTCCAGGGGCGCCTGGGTGGCTCAGTCGGTGAAGTGTCTATCTGCCTTCGGCTTGGGTCATGGTCTCAGGGTCCTGGGATCGAGCCCCGCATCGGGCTCCCCACTCAGCGGGGTCCCTGCTTCTCTCTCCCTCTGCTCTCCCTGCTTGTGTGCACGCTCTCTCTTTCTGACAAATAAATAAAATCTTCAAACACCTTTGTACACTCCTACCTACCGTATGTAACAAAATACGGAACAGTGTATCCGTTTATTTTCTTACTTAGTTTCTTTCTCACATAACGTCAGGGAATCAGCACTGTAGGGTGCATGCTCATGTCACTGTGTTGGGGACACCGGCTCCTGCTCGCTACTTGCTCTCCATCTTTGAGTGATGTCCCCATTGGGCAGATGGTGCAGCACCACTCACTGACTCCAACCTGTGGAAAGGAGGAGCGAGGGGAAGGAACTGCTCTTGGTGTTAACGCAGTGACCTGCTGGTAAACTCAGGACAGCCGGATCCCGCACGGGGCTGGGAGGGGTTCGTTTGTGGCTTTTGCCCATTTCCATGGTGTAAAGATCCCCCTCTGGGGATGGCCAACAGGGATGGGCAGGGAGGAAGAGATACCCACAGTGCAGGCTGGTCCAGGGAGGCACCTCCACAAGGATGATTTAAGAGCATCATCTAAAAGTCGTACATCATCACTTCTTCTAACATCCCACTGGCCACAGCTTAGACTCGTGGCTACACCCAACTGTGGAGCCCAGGGGAGCATCATGTGATTAAAATTGCATTTCGGGGAAGTCGTCCTGGCAGCTCTGTAGGGGGCCGGGAGGTGCGGGACGTGGGAAGCGAGGCCAGCTGGGCGGCTGGGGTCAGTGCAGTTGGGGGAGGCAGGAGGGACTGCCTGTGGGAGGGTTAGGAGATGGGCTTCCCAGGATTGGGATGTTGGTCGTTAGAAGGTGGTGGTAGGCTGTTGGGGTTAAAAGGGGTGGCAGGACAGAGGAAGACCCCACATCTCCAGCTTGGATGATAGTGGTGCCCTTGATTGAAAAAGAAGAACAGATGGAGGACCAAGTTTTGAGGGAAAGGGGGAAAATTATCTTTTAAATTCACTGGAATCTGAGGTGCTATTGGCATCTCTGGGTATTACCCAGTGAGTATTAAAAAGAAGGCCTGGAGCTCAGAGAGGGCAGGCTGGGAAGTGATTAGGACCCATATCAGTAGTTCACAAATTTGGATTTCTCAGAAGGTATCTGCTTGGGGTTTAATAAACAGGACCATTTTAGATGTGGTGGCAGAAGCTCAAAATCAAGTTTGGCTCATGGAAAGAGCCAAAATGTCCATCGACAGATGAATGGATAAAGAAGATGTGGTATATATATACAGTGGAATATTATGCAGCCATTAAAAGGAATGAGATCTTGCCATTTGCAATGACGTGGATGGAACTGGAGGGTATCATGTTGAGTGAAATAAGTCAAAAAGAGAAAGACATGTATCATATGACCTCACTGATATGAGGAATTCTTAATCTCAGGAAACAAACTGAGGGTTGCTGGAGTGGTGGGGGGTGGGAGGGATGGGGTGGCTGGGTGATAGACATTGGGGAGGGTATGTGCTATGGTGAGCGCTGTGAATTGTGCAAGACTGATGAATCTCGGATCTGTACCTCTGAAACAAATAATACATTATATGTTAAGAAAACAAAAAAAGAAGAAGAAGAAGGTAGCAGGAGGGGAAGAATGAAGGGGGGGAAATCAGAGGAGGAGATGAACCATGGGAGATGATGGATTCTGAAAAACAAACTGAGGGTTCTGGGGGGGGGGGTGGGAGGATGGGTTAGCCTGGTGATGGGTATTGAGGAGGGCACGTTCTGCATGGAGCACTGGGTGTTATCCACAAACAATGAATCATGGAACACTACATCTAAAACTAATGATGTAGTTTATGGTGATTAACATAACAATAAAAAATTTAAAAAAATGAATAAAACATTGCAAGGAAGAAGTTTAAAAAAAAATCAAGTTTGGCTTAAGGAAAAGGGAAGAATGGGAAATAGGGGTTCATGTAATGGAAAAGTACAAGGATAGACCAGTCTTGCTTCAGGCATGGCTGGATCAAGGCCAACAACCATGTCACTGGTACAGGATTTCCTTTGTGTTCAGCTCTCACCCTGCTCTCCTGGCTTCATTCCCAGGCTTCCTGTGTGCACATGGTACCCAGGTGGACGCCAGCACACCCAGGCCTATCTCCTTTCAGCTTGGCAAGTCCAGTCATTCCAGCCAGAGTCCTGAGGCTGGTTCTCAGTGACCCAGATTGGGTCACAAGGCTGTGTCGGATGCAGTCATTGTGAATCATCTTGGTCTGGCTTAACTGTCGTGCCCACCCCCAGGACAATAGGGTGGGTCAGTCCCAGCTAAGCCACACTGAGCAGTAATGGCCACTGAAAGAAAATAAAAGGCATCATCAGAAAAAGAGAGAGTGGATGCTGACCAAGCCAACACAGCAGACATCAGTCAACCGAAGCTAGTCTCCAGGAAGGAGCTGTTTCCATTTGGCTCATACTCTGCGAGGGAAGGTCATGGACATCCTTGTCCCTTAACTACCTGAACTCGGCTCTGGGTCTTCAGCGGGTATTGGGCTCTTGCAACCAGAGATTTTCACAGCCTAGCATCTCATTGGGTTGATAGAGACCTTACCAAAGAGAGAAGAAAGCGGGCCAGGGGCAGCCCCTGGGTTTATGATGGCTCAGCCCACCATCGATTACTTAATTGGATAGTGAGTAGCTGGGGAGAGGAAGTATGTTCATCAAATGTCTCTGATTTCTTTGTACTATTTTTTTAAATAAATTAATGAAGGCACATTTGAAAGAAGTAACAATAACATAGTTCTATAGGTGACCTTGTCTGTGACCCAAATTAAAAATCCATTTATCTTCTCTGTGTGAAAGTTTTACCTCAAAAAGTTTGCTACTGGCAGCTGTTAATTAGAAGGGGGAAAAGAGGCAATTGGCATTCTAAACTCCTTCCCGCCATGTTCTGATTCTCTTCATGCAAGAGCCACAGGAGACCAGGCAGGGAGCTAAGGGTGTGCACTGGGAAGGGCTAGTTAATAAAGAGGAGTGTCAGGAACTACAGACAATTGATCAGTGAGCGCATGCCCCATTGTAAAAAAAAACTTTGAGTTATTTAAGAACTCTATATAGGT
This sequence comes from Mirounga leonina, assembly GCF_011800145.1. NCBI lineage: Eukaryota > Metazoa > Chordata > Mammalia > Carnivora > Phocidae > Mirounga > Mirounga leonina. The sequence continues at coordinate 3,262,838 of NW_023270436.1, read as the reverse complement.
CACCCCCTCCCAGAAGAAAGAAAGAAAGAGAGAGAGAGAAAGAAAGAAAGAGAAAGAAGAAGAAAGAAAGAAAGAAAGAAAGAAAGAAAGAAAGAAAGAAAAGAAAACCTGAGAAATTATTTGGCTTGAATACTGTTAATTGAGACCCCAAAAAAATCGAAGCAGAGTTTTCACTGCCTCTCATTTCAGGGAGCTCCCTCCTCACTCCCCAGGCCTGCTGTGCACAGTTGCACAGGTTGTTCACTGCTCAAGTAGGCTCCACTGAAGGGATGATGGGGACTGAAATGCTCCCCAAGCCAGGAGCCCATATCTCCCCAAAGGAAACTCTTTTTTGTAATTCATTCAAAGGTGATGGACACTTGCCCCCACTCCAGCCCCCAAAGGAAGCTCCACTTTTGCTTGGTTCCCTTCCCAAGGCTCATATTTCTGAGCTCCATTCTCCAGGGATAGTTCCTGGCCTACGACCCACTCATAAAAAGGCTTCTGAGTTAGAGAGTTCTGTACTGTTTGGATGACACTTCCCTCTGTACCCGGGCAGTTTCTGCAGCCTCTCAAGTGCACTGTCGAAGGGCAATCCCAGCCTGGGTGTGAGCATCTGGCCCCAGCTTGTGTGCTCAGCAGACGGTGGGAGGCTTCTCCGCTCTGCAGACTAATCTCCTGGGAGTTCTGGGAATAAATCATTTCCCCTTTGCTTCTGTGTTTACAAGAGCAGAATTGAATACAGAATAGTGTCTGTGATAATTACGTGAGCCTTTCTATTATTCAACATAGATTTATTGAGCACCTACTGTGTTTTAGATGCTCTGATAGCCCATCTGTGAACCCTGTCTCCCTGGAGCTTACATTCCAGTAGGGGGACAGGTACAAGAAATAGGTAAACTAATGCAGGCATGACAATTTCAGATACCAGTCAGTGTTCTGAAGAAAAGAAAGCAGGATGGTGAGCGGGGTTGTTTTCGATCGGGTTGTCAGGGATGTTCCTCCTGAGCAGATGACTTTTCCAGCAGCATGTGGATAACAGGAGAGATCCGGCTATGGGAAGACCAGTGGGCAGAGTGCACCAGCTGGTGAGAACAGCCAGAGCAAAGGGCCTGGGGTAGGAACAGCTTGGCATATTCCACACACACAAAGATAACTGTGGCTGGGGTGTGCAAAGAAGACTGAAAAGGTGGGCAGGACCCAGTGGGGAGTGTGTATTGTGTCCATTGTGCGGAGGGCATTCCTGAGCTTGTAAATCCAGGCTCACCTTTGATGTTTCCATTTGGGTATCTACTGTTCTGTTGGTCTCAAACCACCCAGACGAAGCAGACCCCTTAGCCCGTTGCCCACAAGCTCCCACTGCCACCCCCACCCCAGAAGAGAAAACTCTGCAGCAGTACTTGCCGCATTCTCCATCTCTGTTCTGCTGATGGAGTAAATGTGCCACTCCCCACCCAGGTGGCTGCACCCCGAGTCCGCGAGTCACGCTGGATCGCTCCCCTTTTATTTCCCCTCCTCCAACTCCAGTCCATAAGCTAGCGTCCATGTGGCAGCAGGGGAGGCTTTTCCACAACACGAATCAGAACGTGTCACTGGCTTTGCCGCAGACTCTCCAAAGGCTTTCCACCCCCTGTGGGCTGCCCTCTCGATCGGACCCCCAGGAATTCAGCCCGTGACTGTACAATGTCCTCCCTGTGGGTCTGTGAGTCTACCCACCGGGTGATGTCTGATGGGCAGGGCCGCCTCCTGTCCATCTTCCTGCCCAGCCCCTAGGTGGGCTGGTCAGGTGAGTGGTTTCAGAGTCATGGAGCGTCTGAGATGATGGGGGCTGCTGAGAATTCTCTGTATTGCAGAATCCCAGAACAGGGCGACACATGTCAGCATTGTAAATCATTCCTCCTTTGGTGGGGGTGGGATTTAAAAGGTGGGATGCAGAGCAGATCATGGTGACCCCAGCAGATCTGACGAAGGGGAAAGGGACAACTTACGAGAGACAACTGAGTGGCCCCTGGAGAAGGAATTATTGATCTCCCTGTTTGATTATCTGTTGTTTCCCCCTGTGGCTCTTGTGTGTTTCTCCTGGTTTCCCCAGAACCGCTGGGACGGTGACATGTAAGAGCAGAGCTTTTATGGAGTTAGAAACATGACGGGGCCTGGCCATGCTGTAGAGCTCTCCCGCTGAAGGAAAGCCCGACCCCAAGCCCTTCTATTTCTTCTCATTTTGGTTTTTTCCCTTTATTTCATCTAGGAGCTTAGACAAGTTCCTGAAGGCATAGTTGTGCACGGACATGTCCAAGGGCCTCTGACGTGTGCATCAGCCGAAGGAAGCAGTGGTTTGTAAACTTGATTAGGGTCTAGTGGTATTTGTCCTGGAGGAGGAGGGGGACCGGCTGTCCTGGCTTGGATGTGTCCGTTGGGAAGGCTCTCGGCCACGAACAGCAAACTGCCCAAACGAGAGCAGTCTCTGCAGGTGGGGGGACGTTTTTCTCATAAGCACGACATAAGCGGGGGGAGGTGGCGGCCCGCGCTGTGTGGCCCCTCGCACCGAGGCTGTGGGTCGGTGAGTGTATGGTGCCGTCAGAGAGCAGCTCCAGGAGCCAGGCTGATCTCAGGCAGGAGGGGGAGGCTTGCCGGCGTCAGCCGTGACGTCCCCTCTGAGCAGAAGCTAGCCTGGAGATGTTCCGGACACTTGCAGCTACGGGTGACCAACCCCAGCTGTGTCGTGTGGCCTCGTCCGCCGGCCGCAGAAGCAGAGATTAGTACCCCGTCCTCTCAGCTTCTATGATGACGGCACAGGGAAGTTTTCCAAGAAGCCAAGCTTCCCTTTCCTTGGGAGGACACTGTCCCCGGAAGGGCCGCCCGGGCAGTGGGAGGGCATGGAATGGGCACGTGTCGTCTCCAGCCTCAGGCTGTGTGCGTCCCCACCTCTCTCTCCCCTGACCCACCAGCGGGACACAGGGGACCCTGAGGCTCTGGGGGGTGGGCGTGCTCCCGGATTGCAGAGGCCTGGGTCTCTGAAAGACCTCGTGCAAGGAAGGGCCCCTGCCAGCCCCGGGCCTGCCTGGGACTGTGACGTGAGCGGTAAGCGCATCTGTGTTGTGTTCGGCCACCTCGGTGGACCCGCCGTTCGTTCCCAGGGCTGGCATCCCCCTGGCTGATAGAGGCGGTCAACGGGCAAGGAAAGGGCCCCAAATAGTACTCAGTTATCTGCCCACAAAGCCGGCCGTACACGGCTGCCCGGACACCTCCTAGTCCCTGGGGGTTGATCTGCTGATGCTTCCCCACTTCCATTTCGTCACGACTCCTCAGCCCCCTCCCTGCTAGCCCCGGAGAGCGCCGCTCATGTGTGCAGGAGCCCACGCCGTGGACGGTTGCTCCACGGGGTGGGGGGGTCCTCTTCAGGCCTGAGTGCAGCAAGGTCGGCCTTGGGCGCAGCTCTCTCTCCCGCGTGCCCGAGCCCAGCCCTGCCCACAGCCCGATGGGGCCACCTGCACGCACAGCGAGAGGCCCCCTCCCCCCAGAGCGCAGCCCATGGGACCAGACCCTTCACGGTCTCTTCTCAGGGCATCTGGGAATGAGGCAGCATTTGGGGGGGCAAGGAGGGCACATAGGTGCAGGTGAGGAGTAAGCCGAGAAGTGTCCTTTCCGAGACTCCAGTGTGGCAGAGGAGGGACGGAGAAGGAGCAGGGGAGAGAGAGGGAGGAGGAAGACAGGTGCATGGGGACCTTCCAGGTCCCCCCCCCCCAGGCTTCTTCTGTCCGCCTTCACAGTCCTGAGCCACCAAGGCTGACCATGCCCATGCAGAGCCAACGCGTTTCCCCATCTCCCATCCAGACACCTCCTCAGAGCCCCAGTAATGAGACCCCACACCTAGGTACTGTCCACCATCCCGATCGTTCTCCCCTGACTTATCCACACAACACATGTTGCAAAGACTCGACACACGAGCCTCACTGCTGGATGCTGAGGGCTCTGTCAGCCTGAGACCCGCACAGCCTCTCTCCTCCAGGGGCCCGGGGCCGACGAATGTTGGGGGCTTTCTGGGCGATCATGCCCTGACGCAGGGCTGCCCTCGTGAACAGTGGAGGACGAGTCCACTGTGGTTTGGTGTGAGGGTTGGAAAGGTGCCTCCGGCCAAAACAGTACCTCCACTGGCCCCGTAGATCATGGCCTTGGTCAAGGCGCAAAACCCAACAGAAGGCTCGGACATGTCTATCAGCCAGTGGGACTGAGGACGCGGTGTGTCCGCCAGCCGCCTGCCGGCCCCTGCTCAGCAAGGCTCTGAGAAGCTGAGTTCGGACAAGGCATGTCCACGGACAAGAGACTATCATGGAGAAGGGAGGGCCCATCTCAGGAGCAGGGCCAGGCCCCAAACTTAAGGGGCCTCCAAAAATCTCAATAACAAAGGTAATGTTTTCATGCAATATTTTTAAAAACCAAAAGCAATACAAAATAAGTCCATAATGAATGAAATACCACATTTAAAATAAAGACAGGGCAGGATAGGGCAGTGGGGTTCCCGAAGGAAAAGAGCCCAGAAAGGAGGCAGAGACTCCTCGGATCAAATGGAGAATCACGGATCACATGCAAAGAGACCATCAGACAAACAGAGGAGACGAGGTGGCTTCCCTCTGTGAGCCACGGGCCCGAGGGTCCACATGGCCCTTGGACCGCATCATCGTGGAAGCAAGCTTCTACGGTAGAGGGAGGGAAGACGGGAGCCTCGGCTCCATTTAATCTGCAAACATGTTTGGTTGAGCTTATCGAAAGTCTCCGCTTTACTAATCTAGTTGCCAACATTTGAACTTTTCATTTGAAAATTCGGGGTTCTGTATACGTGTGGAGATGCAGAATGTGCATCCACCGGGGGTCTCCCGGAGCCGGTGGGGGTGGGGAGCTGGATCCCCCCTCCAGGACCTGATTTCCTCCCCGCCCCACCCCGGACAGCGGCACCTGGCCGTGTTACCTGTGGGCATTCGGGTTGGGGAGTTCTGGCCCCCCGCTTTGTGTGGTGCGACAGAAAGCTCTGGAAGAGCTGAGGGAGGTGTTGATTCACGTGGAAGCATAGGGTTTCAACACAGTGAAGAAGGAGGTGGGTTGCAGGGGAAGGACGCCAAGTCGTGCAGAGACTCCGAGCTCTGGGTGCGTTAGTCAGAGAGGTGGGTCGAGTTGTCCCCTGTCCCTGCGGCCCTCCGAAGCCTCCAGGCACCCGGGGCCTCGCAGCATGTGGGTTACCAGCATCAGATGCACTGCTCACTTGGAAGGAAAATCCTCCTTGGAAACTATTTTTACTCACTCTCATCTCAAACTCCCAGTGTGTTTGGGTGGCTTCTTCCCGAATCACTTTGTTCGGGAAATTAAAAAAGATGCTCTTGGCTTTTCGGGAACAATGGGAGGACAGCAGCTGCTGGAGATTTTCTTCTGCACGCCAGCAGGAAATTCATATTCTTAATAAAAACAGCAAACTGTCATGTCTTGCCGAGAGTGAACATTCTGGAGTTTCTGATGATAATGGCCGAGCTGGCTTGGGCTATTGCTTAAATGATTGAATTAAATTAGTTTATATTTTAACGAGGTGGCTAATCAGAGGCTGATTGTTGCAGATGATTGTGAGTCAATTCAGCTAAGTTTTGTTTTCCTTCCACGTTGGAGCTATTCTGTGAGCTGGAACTGATCTGCTCAGAGCCGGCCTCCAAACCTTCAGCAGCAGGGGTCAGGTTCGGATTTGGGCCCCTGACACAGCCCTACTGATAGACGAAGCTGGGACCTCCCCAGCACTGGCCTGGGCCTGATTTGGGATACGTTCCTGGGTTATGTGGCTGAATGCCTTTTAGGTTTCCGCAGACACGTGTGGCCTGTGTAAGACAGCAGGATAAGGGGCCGTGGTGGTGGGTTGTGACATTGAGGCCCCTGCATTCTGCAGCCGCCGTTTCTCCATCTGCAGGATGCACATGGGCACCTCTCCGTCCATCTGTCTGTCGGGTCATTCATTCCACAAACGTGCGATGAGAGGGCGGGGACCAGCTCCTCGTGGACAGTGGAGGACAGAGGCGTGGGTCTGCCGGGCCCCCAAGTACCTGAGCACTGTCTGTGATGGGGTGTGCAAAGGGAACTGTGCAAGGTGTTGCTTGGGTGGAAGTGGGGGGTCTGGCCACCCAGGGAGCCAGAGCGGGGCAGGGACACATCTGATGAAGATGTGGTACTGGTCAGCGCTGATGGTCGACAGGACTTGGTGCATCTGAGCAGGTGTGTGCTTGCTGAGCAGGATGGAGGTGTTCACTGTCCAGAGAGAGGGTGGACCAGACAGAAGGACCAGCCTGGGGGTGACAAGGGTGAGGGCCAGGTAGAGGCACCACCTAAAGCCCTGTGAGGCGCCCCACCAAAGCAGGAGCAGGTGGGCGGGGGCTTGGACCTTCTCCCAAGAGCACCGGGGAGCCACTGAGCACAGGAGGGATCAAATTTGCATTTTAAGAGGATCATTCTGCCTGTTACAGGGGAGAATAGATGGGGTGAGTCAGGCAAGGTCAAGACTGCCCAAAACCTAGCAAGTGTACCGCCAATCTTAGGTGGCACATAAACACTTTTATTGATGAAATTATGTATTTGGCTGTAGGTGCATTAGGAAAAAAATGATTACATAAAAATCTGCAGTTGCACAGATATTATTGCTTAGGACAAAACATAAAAATCAGCAAAAATATTAAATAACAACGTGAGTTATGGTTCTAAAAAAAATCATAAAAATACTCAAAAGGCGAAGTGTGTAAATTGTTAGACATTATTTTCCCCAGGTTTTTTTCTAGCTCTTTAATACTTGGCTTTCTTTGGTCTGAGAAACACAAAGAATTAAACTCGTCCCTTGTAGGCAAACACACGGTCTTAATTGAAGCTAGATCAAACTCTTAGGGGAAGCAAAGGACTTGCTGACTGGTGTCATAACTCAAGGGCATGGAAATATTTCTGTCTGACTTCTTCATTCTGTCCCAGCAGTTTCCACCGTTTATAAAAGAGCTCTAGCATCCCAGATTATATAGGGACCTTTTAAGGCAGGGTTTCTCAGCCATTTTTTATTGTACACAAAAACATGCTTTACATTGCGATTTATAACACATATTCACATGTGAGTACTCAAAACAAATCATATGACATGTATTCCTGTATGTCTTTATGGTTTTGTGTATGCACACAAATATATCTCAGATATGAATATGTATATTTTTATTTCAGATGCAACTCTACACGTATGTCCACACACACGTATGCATCCCGCCCGTGCTCACACTTACAGGCACATACATGCATATTCATATCGGAAACAAAGTTTCGCAAAACAGTATTTACTTTCGCTTTGCGTGACAAACCGATACGTTCCCACCTGCTCCCCATCCCTGCTTATAAAAGCCTGCATGACACCCGCTAAGCTGATTTCAAAAGCTAGAATGGCTTGCGGTTTGCAAACCCTGATCTGAGAAGTTGCGTGTTCTGAGTGGACCCAGCTTCTGAAAAGCCATCGTGGAGTGTGCGTGGGCAGGATGCCAGATTGGCTGCTGGCCACTCGTTTCATTTTTGCCGGGTGACCGAGGAGGGAGGGTCTCCCACCAAGGCAGAGAGCGAGATTTGCTGACTCACCACTCTGTCCTGGCTGTTAGGACGGATCATTTCAAACCCGTGAACTCTGACTGCAGAGAAGCTTTGTGTCTGAACTCCCTGTAATTCCCAGGACCAGCTTCTGCGAAACTTAATTGATTTCTCTTTGGTTCTTGAGCTCAGGCAGTGGCAAAAGGATCTTCTAATGGCTCGTTAATCACCTGCTTCTCCGTTCCCTCCCGGTCCTGGCAGGGTGGTTTTCCAACAGTTGCTAATTTGGAAGGAAAATAGGCAGGGCAGTGAGGGATGGGTGTATGGGGTTAATGCACCTGTAAAAACTAGCAAGGACCACACACCGAAGAGCCCGTGGACACCTGAGCCGTGCCCAGTGGGGCGCGTCTCCGGAGGAACCACAGACTCCGTGAGATTGAATTGACTATGCGAGGGCAATGTGTTCAAATTCTGATGGGCCCCTGAAATCTGTTGGGCAAACTTTTCCTTAAAGGGACAAATGTCAAATCCTTCTATCTTTGCGGGCCAGAAGGTCTCTGTCACAAGGCTACCATCCACACACAATGTGTAAATGAATGAATGCTACATTCTAAGAAAACCTCATTTACAAGAATCGTCAGCAGGCTGGATTTGGCCCACCGGCCATGGCTTGTCAATCTCTGCCTTCAACTTCAACTGCGTCTTTTCTGCACTTACCTCTTTCTGCAACAGACTATGTTGCAGGCGGTCTTTAAAGGGGAGCTTCTCCACTTCTTGACATGTTGACCTGTGTGCTTCCTTGCGGCAGAGACCGTCCTGTGACATGCAGCGTGCTTATTAGCAGGATGGCTGGCTTCTATCCACTAAGTGCCGGGAGCATCCCAAACCCCATTTGACAGTGTGGAGATAACCAGAAATGTCTCCAGACATTGCAAAGTCCCGGGGCGGGGGGGGGCAAATTGGCTCCCGGTTGAGAAGTCCTGCTTTAAATTCTGATCTCTGTTTCCCTTCATGCTCTAATTCCTGTGTTCCGTCCCTTTGGCCAAAATATTAGGGCATTAATTTGGGGATCTGGAAGTGCAAACTGCCCCCGGTTATAGCTTGCAGGGTCGATCCCGATCCTGGTCTCAATCTCCTCCATCTCCTGTCTTCTGAACAAATGGGAGGGGGTGCTAAGCCCTGCTCATGCCCCAGGCACAGCTATGAAGAACAGAAATCGATACCTAAGATAAGAATTTTGAAAGTTATCTTTTGCACACAGATTTAAAAGGTGAGGGGAGTCTTAAGAGAGAGGTGGCGTGGCCTAACATGGGGCTTGCATGCACAGATCCCGGGGTGACACTGCCCAGCTCGCAGCCCCGAGTCCCACACTTCCCGGCTGTGTGACCTTGGGCTAGCTCTCGACCTTTGCATGCATCAGGTTCTCGTCTGTAAAACGAGAACGTTTACGCTTCCCCGATGGGGTGTGTTGAAGATGGATTGAAGTGATATTGAAAAGTGCTCAGATGGTGTCTGAGCTGGAGGAAGCACCCCACACGTGTTTGTCAGCCCACATGAATTAAATAGAAGCTAAAGTCAAGGAGGACCCTTTGAAGTCCAATTTCTGGCATCACTGAATTAGGAAATTTCGGGAATGTTTTCAGTATCCTGAGTGCCATGAAAATCAAACACTCCATATAGTTACAGGCTGGGGGTGGTTTTGGGGGGTAACACTGGTGAATAGCCAATCTCCACCAGCCCAGGCATTTCCTAAGAGATTTGTACACGTGTCCCCTGGGGAGGTGGTGGTGTGTCCAGGGCCCCTTGATGTGGACCGTCTGGGAGGAGCGCAGGACTCTGGGCTTCTAACGAGCTTCCGGGCTGATGCATGATGCTGGTGTGGAGGTCGGAATTTCGCTCTGGGGGAGAATACATGATGAAAAGCCTGTGGGTGGCCCCATGCACCTGCTCAGGCGACCATGAGTGAGCAGTCCTGTCTGCCCACCTAGCCCTGTCTGTGTTGCAGGTAACACTTATGCTTTGTGGGATGCCGGCATTCTTGGGAAGAAAGGTCCTGCAGCCACCCAAGTTTGGGAAATAGTAGATTAGCCAAAGGGAACCAGGGATCTCTGTTCCTGGACTCGCCAGAGCCAACAGGCCAGTAGGAAGGGGACTCTGGGGAGGGGACTGCAGGTTGAAGTTTCCTACCTTCTGTCAAGTAAGTGTTCATGTCACAAGGCTCGGGAAGGGCCACCGTTGAGAGCTCTTCTGCCGTGTCTGGGAGAACGTAGGTGCTGAGTAGCTGCCGATGGGAGTTTTGATGATGTCAAGGCAGGTCCTGCTAGAGCGTACTCCCTGTGTTAATGCCTGGTGCCACGGCCGTGCTGTGACATTTCAGCATGGATGACGTCCATATATGATTGACACATGGATGCTGAACCGAACAGGGGCAGAGGGCCACAAGCATCGAAGGGTCAGCTTTGACCCTTGTTTCAGTCCGTTTGCGCTGCTAGAACAGAATACCATAGATGGGGAGCTTAAACAGTGGACATTAATTTCTCACAGAGCCAGAGGCTTGAAGTCCAAGATCAAGGAGCCCACAGATTCAATGTCTGGTGAGCCCCGTGTCCTGGTTCTTCTCTGTGTCCTCACGTGTTGGAAGGGCAGAAAGCTCTCTGGGGACTCCTTCATAAGGGTGCTAATCCCATGCATGGGGGCTCCACCCTCCAGACCTCATCACCTCCCAAAGGCCCCCCTCAAATGCAATCAGCACATTGGGGTCAGGTTTCACCATATGCATTGGGGGTGGGCACAGACACTGCATCTATAACTGTCTTGATTCATCTAGGAGCAGGTGTGCAAAACTCCCTTCAATACATGACCTTGAAAACAGTTTTTCTCACCCTACATCCTTCATTATGCAATGGCGCCTCACGGCGTAGCTGTTCCTGAGGGTCATGTGGCTGGGACCCTCCATTCTGCACAAGGTCAGGTCAGCTGTTAGCTCCTGAGAGCTGCAGTAACAAATGACCCTAACCGTGTAGTTTCAAACAACAGAAATGTGTTCTCCCATAGTTCTGGGGGCTGAACGCCTGAAATCGAGCTCTTGGCAAAGCTGGTGCATCAGGAAAACCTGTTCTTCGCCTCTGGCAGCTTCTGGCGGTTCCAGGTTTTCCTTGGCTTCTGGTTGCTTCCCTCTGACCCTCCGACCTGTGCCTCCCTGTCACATGGCGTCCCCATCCTCTCCTTGTCTCTCCTCCATGTGTCTCTTGAAGGACAATTGCTGATGGATATAGGGCTCATCTGGACAAGCCAGGATGATCTCATCCTGGGATCCTTAACGTAATTACATCTGCAAAGACGCTTCTTCCAAATAAAGTCACCTACACAGCTTCTGGGATGTGGACATAACTTTGGGGGCCACCGTCCCATTCTGAAAAATCGATGATGCTATTGATAACAACCTACTTGACAGACGTCTCCAATCCTTCCGCAGTTCTTTGCATCGATGGATCCTTCTGCTATAAAACTGTAGAGCAAGGGTTTTTAAACTTGGCCGGGAATCAGCATCTCCTGAAGGGCTTAACCCACTCAAGGTTAAAACTTGGGTTACTAGGTCCAGCTCCAGAGTGTCTGATGTGGCAAGTCTAGGGTGGGACCTGAGAATTTGCACTTTTATGACCTTCTCAGGTGATGCTGATGCTCCATGGACCCCGCTTTGAGAACCACTGGCCCAATCAGTCTTTAGGAGGGAATTCACACAGATTCTGGGCCCCCAGTTTGCTGGTGGTCCCTGTTCCTAGGTATGCCTCCAGTTCTCTCAGTTGTCGCTCAAAAGCCTGGCTGCCTTTGGCACACGCCGTGACCCTCCAGAAAAGCAACACACTGAGGATGTCCTTGGTCCGCCGAATCGTTCCACCAACTGCCAGACAGCACACCTCCAACAGACCCACTTATTTCGCAGCAAAGGAGCAGAACAACACTTCTTAAGTTCAAACACATTTTCTTAAGTAAGATTACAGCGGCAACAGAGGTAATATTTTGATACGCGTTATAGCAATTAGAATGCCCGATGAGAATGCTCACTGAAGTGGGGAAAATCCTGACATCTCAGGAGAGGAAATTACAATATAGCCTGTCTGGGACCCTCCGTGCAATTCCTCGTGCTTGCCATGAATCCTGGAATCATGACTCTCTCTCTCCTCTGGACAGCGGTCTGTTGAAAACTGCATGGCGGCAAGCTGCACACGTTGGTGCAAAACAGTACATCTCTGAAATAATCTGCCCCTTTCTTAAAAACAGTCGCTCGGAGGGAAGTGACGGGGATCACCTGTGCCTCGGGCTTTCTGGGAGTGAGCAGTCGTCAGACAAGCTCGACGGCGGGCGAAGGTCTGCGCTCGGGCAGCAGACTCCCATCAGAGCACAGGAGAGCAGGGGTGAGGCCGCGGAAGGGGCTGGGCGAGGCCGGTGGGCAGCGTATGTGCAGAGCGGAAGGGGAGAGCATATGGCAGGGTTTCAGTGCCATGTGGCCCTTTGCAGGATGCCGGGCGCCGCCGGCAGGTGGAAGGAGCAGTTAACAGCCAGAAGACAAGGGGCCGGTGGTAAATCCCAACCGTCCCCTCCCACGCCACACAGCGTTTCTTGGGCATCCAGCAAGTTTACCTACTCTCTCTTTTTCTTTTTCCTGATAAGAATAGCTCAGGCTTCTACACCAAAGGCCACACACTGAATTTATTTCCATCCCATTTATACATAATCCCATTATACAAAATGTTTAGAACAGTCAAATCCACAGGAAGTCGATGAGTGGGTGCTGGTGCTGAGAAAGGGGGTGGGGAGGGCCCGCTGACCGGAACGAGGTTACCTTTTGGGGTGATGAGAATGTTCTGGAATGAGATGGTGGTGATGATTGCACAAGTCTGTGAACATATTCATGCACACTGAATACGCTTTAAAACGGCGAGTTCTATGATAGATGGAGTATATCTCCATAAAAAAAATTATTCAGGCTTACGATCATACCAAAGACTGTTTTATCCGGCAGGTCACAAAATGCAGAGGAAGAGGGTCAAATCCTGTGTTTTTATTCATTTACGTTTGCGTCTCTTTCCAGTATTTATTTTGATAGTAATAAGTGCAGAGCGACTGCAGAGGGAGGGCAGACACAGGCGCGCATGTTCACCTCACCGAGGCCCTCCCGTGTTTCCAGATGGGGTGGGTCCTACCGCCTGCCCAGGGTCCCAGCACTGGCCAGAGACCATGTTGGCATCCACCTGGGAGGCAGGTGTCTCCCTTTCCTGCTCCCGCCTACACCATCCGGGTGACTCAGGAGCCTGCAGAAACATCTGCACAGCCCCCCTCCCCTCGGTGACTTTTGCTCTTCAACTTTATCCAGGAGATAAGTCAACCCACCCGTCTAGACCACAGGATGCGAGGTAGCAACGGAGCGCCCGCCCCCCTCTTGGCAGGCAGCGAAGGGCAGACTCCCCTTTCGAGCTGGTCTCTGCTAAGCCCGGCGTTCTTCTCTGAGTTACCTGTGACCGGCAGAGGGCCCCCAGAAAAGGCTGTCGGTTGATTAATCTACTTGGAACTGAAACAGCAAAGTGTGTTACCTGTACCCACAAGATGTGGATTCAGCATTCCTGGGGGCCGGGTATCATTTCTTGCATTTTTTGGAAGGGATTGCGGAGCGCACGTGGCGGCCCAGAGAGAGCGCGAGCCGTCGGGGAGGTACCCTCACATCTCCACATTTGTCCAAGGCGGAACGCACGCCAGGCCACGGAGAGGCTTAATGATGCGGGAGACTTTCCCAAGACAGAAAGGATGAAGAAAAGAACGTTTCTCATGGGGCTTGAAACTGCTTCCAGCCTGGACGCAGAGCAATTGAGGTCCACTTAGTGTTGGGGGAAAACCCCACGGAATTGGCTAAAACTCCTTCGCACACTTGAACTCCTTCAGTGTTAGCACTGGGTGATCCCGGTCTCCCTGACTTAGCTGCACTGCACGGTCAGTTCAAGAGCTTTATAAAAAGTGTCTGTTCCTCACCCCAGACCGGTGAAGTCCTGAGCTGTGGGAGGGGGGCCCCCAGCGACAGCCCTTCCGAGAAAAGTGTTGAGAAACATTTGGTAGTTGTGTTTGTGCAGCTACAGCCCCTAAGTAAGGAGTTTTATCATACTTTCCCACAATCTATAGGACAGAATTTAAGTTATCCACATTAATCCTGATAAGCCAAACCTGTTCATAAAATAAAGCTTCACGTTGGCTTTGATTTAGAATATATAGCATGGCGTGTTAAACGCAACTGATAAATTATTGAACACTACATCTGAAACTAATGATGTACTGTATGTTAGCTAATTGAATTTAAATAAAAAATTAATAAAAATTAATTTCCCCGTGACCCATTCTCAAAAAAAAAAAAAAAAAAGGAATATATTGCAATCATTGTCCCCAACAAAATTAGCTTCCTGCTTACAGTCTGCTGACATTTCACTTGGAGTATATCGGTTATCTACTGCTGTGTAACAAACCATCCCCTCCCAAAAAGAAATGCAACGGCCTAAAACAACATTCTCCCCTGTGAAGTTTGGCTGGGCTGGGCGTTCTGCTGATGGCACTGTTAATCTTCGCTAGCCTCACTCGTGTACCAGTGGGGAAGATGCACCCTGCATTGTAAATCTCAACCACCCCCTGGTGCCAGCATGCTAGCTTCGGAATGTTCTTATCCTGGCAACAGCAGAACGCAACAATCCATGGTCTCTTGGGCCCCCGCACACCGTCATTCCCACCTTCTTCTATTGGTTAATGTAAGTGTGTGGCTGAGCTCAGAGGCAAGGAGTGGGAAAGAAGCCTCTCCTCACTCACTCCTGGGACGGATGCTGCACCTCGCGTGTCGGGGCTACAAGAAGGAGTACGGACTTGGGGCAAGTCGTGTGTGATATCTGTTGGGTGGAAGGAGATCCTAGAGGGGAAGCCCATCTCGGTCACCCATGATGGACATTGAGATGTGACTGTGCATCCCCAGCAACTGGTCAGTTTTATCCAGGGAAGGAAATGATGGTACACCCAGGCTAAGATACTGTCTTGCTAGGTCTTCCAGCTTCTCGGTCCTACAGGCAGAAGTCTCTGGGCTTAGAGGACTTATTTTCAAAGTTGTTTCAGTTTGCAAACTCTACCAAAACCCAAACAGGTGAAGCATCTCTATCAGAGAAAAGTAGGTCAACGCATCATTTCCTTTAAAGCTCGCACACAGTAGCACATGCGGATAGATGCTTAATGAATGCTCATTCGGGATGATTACGACAGCATTTCCATCCTCAATTTAGCCATCAGCTGTTTATTGAAAAACACTGATTGTTTTGTTTTTTTTTTCAATCTCTAAGCACTTATGGTTCTTAAAGGAAATAAATTGTGTGGCAAACTAGCGAAGACTTACTTCCACTCCTTTTAACTTGAGGAGGCCAGTGAGGCTCAGCACAGGAGTAAAAAGCCAGGCGGTGGTCTTTCAGAGAAGAATTCCTTCCTGTGCATTGGCCCAAGCACTCAGAAGTGTCCCTCTCCTTCCCACGACTCTCCTCTTACCCCATGGGTGGACCAGGGACTGTGTGCTTCCCACCCATATTCTATATCTTTTTTAAAGATTTTATTTTTAAGTAATCACCCCACCCAGGGTGAGGCTCAAACCCATAACCCCGAGATCAAGAGTCGCACGCTCCACAGACCAAGCCAGCCAGGCGCCCCTGCTTCCCACCCATCTTCTGCTTCGAACTCATTCAGGATGACCTGGGTGCCATCTCGTAGCTCGCCAAAGGGTGGTAACACAATGCTCCAGCCTCCACACACTCCAGTAGGGCTCTTGTCAAGGCAAGGGCATAGGAGTCTCCTAAATTATTTGCACATCCATCGACTCAGCGAGGACTCATGTGCATCTACTCATTTCAGCCCCTCCACCCAGCACCCACAGCTTGTATTAGGAGATCTCACAATGGTGGCCATTATAGCTGGGTGATGCGGATGGTGGGGGCGTAGCTCACCATTCTCCCCACTGTTGTGTGCATGTGTGAATCTTCCTAATAAAAAGTTAAGAGAGAGAGCACATAAATGCTGATCTTTGAGAATGCCCTACGAGCAAATCCAAGTCATTCAGTGTCTCGATAGAGGTGGCTTAGCATATTGGCTAAGAATAGGGGTTGGCAAACTGTGGTCCCCAGGCCAGATCTAGCCTGCCACCCTGTTTGTTTGTTTGTTGTTGTTGTTGTTGTTTCTGTACAGTCTGTACAGAAACTGTGAGCCTGGAATGGTGTTTACATTTCCAAGGGATTGAAAACAAATTGGAAGAAGGAAATATTTTGTGACATGTGAAAATTGTATGGAATTCAAATTTCAGTGTCCATGTGTCAGATTTTGCTGGAGCTTGGCCAGGCTCGTTTGTCATGTATGGGCTATGGCTACCTTCGCACTCCGAGGGCCAAGCTGAGCACTTGCAGCAGAGACCGTATGGCCGGGGAAACTTCGAATACTCACCATCTGGCCCTTTACAGGAAACGTTTGCCGACCCCTGGCTAAGAGCATTGAGTCGGGAACCAGGCTTGCTGGGACAAGCCCCAGCTCTGTGAACGTACTTGCGGTGTGACCTTGAGCAAGTTTCTCAACCCAGCTGTGCCTCAGTCTCCCCTCTGCACAACAGGAATGATGGGATAATGATCACATCCTTTTCATGTAGAGGTCAGAAAAAACAGAACTAGCATATATGAAGAACTTAACACAGCTCTTCACGCTTGAAAAGTATTCTTTCCGTGATGGGGAGATAGGTGCCAGGCGTCACTCCTTGTGGGAAATGCTCTGAACAAAATCTCCTTTTGACCTTTCTGGCAGCATTCGTGGACAGCGGAAGTCAGTCTGTCTGAAACACTTCAACTGCATTTTCCTTGCCGAATTCAGATCTCTTCTCTCTATTTCTTAGGCCAGAATCGACCGTAATGAGCACCTCAGCTTGTATAAGACATCAGAAGTGTTTCACAGATTTATATCAGGTTTCCCCACCAGCTACCATGGAGGTGCAAGGAAGTGGCAGGTGCAAGGAAGGGGCTGGGGAGTCGGGGAAGGCTCGACTTTGGCTCAGGCGCTAGGCCTGCTGGATGCACAGACTGGATGCACAGACTGCCCGGCCTGAGGGGGACACCCCTCTCCTTTCAGGGCTCCATGAGGGCTGAATTTGAGAACTCCCAGGCATCCCCCACATTGTCGTTTAGGGTGCAGACTTATCGTCCCGATCAGGAGGACCACCATGGCCCTGAAGAGCCTTCAGAACGCCATTCCTAATGGGGCCAGAGTCCGTGGGGGAAAGAAGCTTGTGGTAGGCTCGGTTCACCTCGTTTGAGCAGGAATGGTTCAAACGTGTGCCTCCTCGTTCAGCATGCACGTCGTGTGTCAGAGACAATTCAGCTATGTGGAAAGGGTGTGTGGTCTTCCCTGTCAGCTCAGAGAGAATGGGCACCAAGACTGTGTGGTTTATCACGGTTCCCAGCTCCTAGCATTGCGCCGGGCACATAGTAGGTGTTTAATAAAGGGAAGCTGGGTGGCTGAATCGAGGGAGCACCTGTGAACTACCAGCGGACCCTGGATAGTGTGTCACTGGGTATCCAGATGCTCCAGTGTGCCACGGCTAGAACAAGGAACGGCGTGCACCACGGGCATAGCAATCACATCAGAGCAGATAGCACTCAGGGCTCGCCAGATGCCAGATGTGAGTCCAACATTAAGGTCACATAATCCTATCAACAGCCCTAATGACTTGTATTAGATGTAGACACAAGACAAGTTCGGAAGCTTGCCCAGGGTTGCACCAACGGAAGGCCTGGTGCCACGATGTCAGCCAAATGTCTGGGTGGCTCTAGAGCCACCACACCTAGCCTGTCTGCTGTCCTGACACTGACGAAGAGCAGGGGCCATTTGCAGAGTGCCCCTGTGCCCCCCACTGAGGGCTTCTCCAGCATGAGTGCCCCTATGCCCCCCACTGAGGGCTTCTCCAACAAAGGGCCCTGTCTTCTGGATGTCCAAGGAGGCCACTGTGGGGAACTCAGGACTCTCCCCGGATGGCCCCATCTCCAGAGTCAGGGGAGTCCCAGAAGGAAGAGGCTTCTATAGGTGTGCATGGCGTAGGGCTTGAGCCTGAAGAAATGGATGGCTGAGAAAAACAGTCCTCACCTGGAGCGAGCCCACTGCTCAGGCTTTGCAAGTACCCTGCTTGGGCTCATGTGCTCGAATGTCCACCCCCCCATGAGGAAATCAAGCTCCAACAAACGAATCAGAGCATCCTAGTAACACGGCCATCAAGCCAGGGTCCAGACCAGCAAGCCCTCCTCCTCTCTCTGGGAATACTGTGCTATTCCTGGCAGGTCTGGATGCAGATGGTGAATGCCACGCCGAAGGTTTGGGATGACCCTGGTGAGGAGGCCGGATTCAGATTCTGGCTTCAGAATCAGAATGACCGGGTGGGGGATGTGGGGGGGCTTATGCTTTGCCCCTCACTGCCTGCATGACCTTGGGCCAGGAATTGTACTGAGCCTCAGTCTCCCCATCTGCAGAGAAAGCACAGGAGGATGCTTCAAGTCCTAATGAGGCTTCTAAGGATGCATCCATCCATCCACCCACCCACCCACCAACCATCCATCCATCCATCCATCCATCCAACATCCTTCCTTCCATCCATCCATCCAACCATCCATCCATCCAAATATCCATCCATCCATCCTTCCTTCCTTCCTTCCATCCATCCATCCATCCATCCATCCATCCATCCATCCAAACATCCATCCACCCACCCATGGATGGATGGAAGGATGGATGGATGGATGGAAGGAAGGATGTTTGGATGTTTGGATGGATGGATGGTGGATGGATGGATGGGTGGATGGATGGATGCATGGGTGGGTGGATGGATGGGTGGATGGATGGAAGGAAGGAAGGATGTTTGGATGGATGGATGGATGGTTGGATCGATGGGTGGATGGATGGTTGGGTTGGTGGGTGGATGGATGGATGGATGGAAACAAGGAAGGAAAGAAGGAAGGAAGGAAGGAAGATTTGTTGGTTGGATGGATGAGCATGCAAACAGGGACGGGGTACAGAACAAAAAATAATGTTTGCTCAAGAGCTGCAGGACTGAGTGGAATCATCTCTGCATTGAGAGACCTGCAGGGGCTCCAGGAAATTCTCTCCACCCCTGATAATTCCTGTGGGACTCAGCATGTGGTTTCCTGGGTTCATATTCATGCTCCATCACCTGATAACAATGAGCACGTTGGCAGGTTCCCCACCTCCTCGTGCCTCACTACCCCTGTTTGTAAAATGCAGTTGCTATGAGGATTGAGATGAAGCACTCAGAGCAGAGCAGCTCACAGCAAGCTCTTTTAGATGTTTGTGAGCTTTGTTTCTGTGGCTCAGAATAATGGTGTGTGGGAGCCAGTACAGTGCCTCGTCGGGGCCCAGGGTGAACCGTTCCAGAATCGTCTGAGCGGGTTGTATAACACAGCCATCGCTGAGAAGTAAATTCGATAAAAATGTCATTAAATAAGTTGTATTAAAACTCATCACTTCCCAGCAATTATGATATATGCGATTGTGCTCTTGAGATTATTCACATCTGTTGTAAATAGTGCATAATATGCACCCCATGTCCCTTCCCGGCCCTGGGTCAGAGCCCTCATGGCAGTAGCCTAACCTCGGTGATGCTGGGAATATTTACACCACAGACATCAGCAAGCACCGTGAAACAGGTGCTTGGTTTCCTGCCTCTCAGAGAGCTGGCTGTCCATCTCTTCCCAGCACACCCCTGGATGATGTCACCGCTTGGTCTCCCACGGTCCCCTTTAAGATGCGGAGACTCTGAGGAAATGACATTTTAAGCTGATTTCACCATTAACTTCTCAGTGTGAAAGGTTTTATCAGCTCATAGATCTGGCCCAGCTTTTGAACTTGAGAGGGGAAGAGCGAAATACAAGGAGGAAACCCCCCCAGCCCCCACCCCCCCGCAGAAACCATAGCTGTGGGCGGTGGCAGGGCAAGTGGGGGGCAAATGGGCCGCTGCAGATTTTCCAGGAGCTCGCGGGCCCCACAGGCAGTGCAGCGCTCTGAACCTTCCATTAGTTCTGCGTGCTGGCCGTGTCTCCCTCCCATACCCCTGCCTGCTGGGAGAAGCAAGGAGTTCTCGCTGTAGGAGCTCTTCTTCCTCCTAAAATCAACTTCTGCCAAGACTTAGGGAAGAGCCCCTTGGCCACCTGAAGAGGACACTGGGGAAGGGATCCAGGCTTTGATTTGGAGGTTGTGGCTCTTAGCGGGGGCTGGGGGATGGATTCTGCCCCCCACACACACCCAGGGGAATTTTGGAAGGCTGAAGACGTTTTGGGTTGTAGCAATGTTCCTAGCATCTAAGGATGGTATCACCGAAGTCCTATAGTTGTGTCTCATATTTATGGCACATAACGCTTCAAGGTTAGACTCTGAGATGTTGCGTTGAAGAAAAAAATGACCTCTCCTGGGATGCCCAGGGAACCATCTTCATCGTTAGGGGACAGAGATTGACACACTGTGGGCTGATTTCATTTTGGAAATGGGGCAATGGCCTAATTCATGGAGAAGGGTTAAAAAGTTGCTGTCCACCCCGCTATCCTTCTAGACCGAGAATATTGTCAGATTGGCTGGGTGGTGAGTCATTTGTAAACACGTCCTCTTGTTTTTACTTCCCACAGCCTTATATCAAAGTATCACTGCTTTGAAGAGGCTTGTCACCTTCATCTGGGGCCCTAGGTGATATAGTCTGACTTTGAGAAGTGACAGCATTATTTGGGTATTCCTACCCGCACATTTCTAAGCCTGACATGGTGGTGAGTTAGGCAAGATCTGGAGAAATCTAACACTTCTCAAGTTTAAGAAAAGTAATTAAGAGAACACACAAAATTGAACACTAGGATGAAAATAAATTGGGTGGAAATTGACCCAACATGTATCTACAGGCTAAGAGGCAAAGAGTCCTCCCTCCCGACAAACAAGGCGCCTTCCCTAGCACACATTTAGACTAATGGATTCTCCAAATCCCTGCCTTGTGGAAATTGTGGGTCAGTAAGACTTTGAAAAGACTTCATTCTTCTTGAAGAGTTCTGTCTCCTTGACAACGTGTCTTCCCTCTTAATTTCTCCCTTGCCTCTTTATAGCCTTCCCACTTGTGAAGAAACAGTGACAAGTGAATTACCCTGTGGGAGGGGAGATTTTGGCAGGAAGGGACCCTCAGTTCTTGGGCAGTCCAGGGAAAGTTCTGGCTAGCACGACACCTCATTGTCAACGCAGGATTTACGATGTAGAATTTACAACACCTGCCGAAATAATTGCAGATCCTCAAGAATGTATTTTTAGACACTTTACATACAAGTGCGCACATATGCGCGCACACACGTGCACACACACACACATAATTCAGCGCTTTTACTGCTGGTACTAGCGTGAATCCAAGAAAGGAAGGACGTCAAGGAGCAATCATGCCCCTGGGGTTATGAGCTCCTGCTCTGCTCTGGAAGCTCACTACCTAAAGCCGGTTGACAAAACTGCGGAGGAGCAGGTGCAGAACGTTGTAGAAATGCAGGAGGTCCAGACCCAGGAAGGTGACTTCTGGGATGGCTGCTTGTGCCCACTCACGACGCTCCGTGAGTGAGAGCCAAGAGAGGCGTGGCCCCCTACCACGGACCGTGTGCAGCGGTCCTTAACTGCTGGGGCACAGACACTGAGGTCTACGTCCCGCTCCCATGACGTCTGTACGAGTGGGCTGAGCACCATGGGAAGGAGTAGGGCACAGGCTCGCAAGATTTAAACACAAGCTGGTGCCAAACAAATATTAAAGGTATACCAGCACATGTGAAATCTGCTTTTTGCGAACATCCAAGGCATGGCAGGTGGGGCACTCAAAGATTAAGCCTCTGGGAAAGGGCCACCAAGTGAATAGTGTGTTCCCTGGAATTTTTATGGCATCCTGAGCCGTGCTTTTTGAGCAAACAATCAAAAGAACCTAGAAGTCCCCATTTATAGGCCACCAAAACTGTAGTGTTTGAATGTGTGCCGTGAACCTCAAGAGGCTGATTGCCATTGCCTGCCAGTTTGGATTGAGCGTTCACATGGTGTTCATTCCTTCAAAATACCACTGAAACTGAATTCCAATTCAGGGGACTATTTGCGGAGCATGAGGACTCAGCGCAAGGCTAACAGAGGAGGTCATTTGAGAAAGGAAGTCCTTCTGTCACCCTATGTTGGTGAGCATTCAGTTCCCCTCATTGAATGCCCATGGAAGCAATTGGCTTTTGAGCCAAGAGCTTAGTATTGACTCAAGAAATAGCTCAGGCTCTAGAATGGTTCTAGAATGGTTCTAGATCCCAGCTTGTGTCTGGCTTGTGCTTTAAGAACCAGCCGGGCTCTGCAGTGATCTGAAGCATCAGATGAGCTTTCTTCCCCTCACGTTGCCCCAGAGAAAACTGCTGGGTCCCCTTGACGGCATCCCAGGTGGTGTGAAACCGAGTATCTCCCCTTCCCTTCATAGTGAGAGAGAATGGCTTTGTGGGGCAGCCTCGAGTCTGAGCGGACCCAGGTGGGGGCCACGTAGGCTCCAGGAGATCCACAGTGGCAGGGCAATGGAGCAAA
This sequence comes from Mirounga leonina, assembly GCF_011800145.1. NCBI lineage: Eukaryota > Metazoa > Chordata > Mammalia > Carnivora > Phocidae > Mirounga > Mirounga leonina. Next base: position 3,240,620 of record NW_023270436.1, on the reverse strand, counting down.
TTGTGGCTGTCACATTGAGTAATGGCAGGCCACCACCAATTCTCTTTATAAAGAGTCTCTGCAGTGGTTTTATTGTGGACATACCTACTGATCAGTTCTAAATAGGGAGCCAGCCACAGGACATTGGAGGTCTCAGAACTAGCTCTGGTCCTGTATGATGTGATTCTAGAAAAGTCCCAGAGCCCCAGTTGCTAAATCGAATCTGTGTAGTAGAGATACTAGGATCTGTCCTCTATGTCCCATGGGATAACATGATGCTGATAATTATCCTTTCTTTAGTGGTTATGGTATGCCAGCTACTCTCATCATCTTACTTCATTGAATTCACAGCCATATGAGCTCTTCCAGTTAAAATACCCATTTTTCAGGTGAGAAAAGCAAGGCTCACTTTTGACTGATTCCAGACCACAGTCAGTGGGGGGTGGAGCTGGTGTCCAGCCTAGCACTGACTGACTCTGAAGACCACACTTCTAACCACAGTGCTGTTCCCTTGAAGGTGCTCCATGGGTAAACCAAAACCAGCTACACTTGTTAACACTGATAAGGACCAGGCTCTTCAGCCACCAGGAGCCTCCATTTTTTTTCTTGGAAAGCAACAACTTTGAAGTTGATGGTTTTGGCTACCGTTGAACAATTTGGGCATCTTCATAAGTTTGGAATGGCCAGGTGATTCTGTCCATGAATTCAGCTTCGAGCTACCCCACCTTGTCCTGTGCAGAGAAGCACATCCTGCCCAGGAGTGTCAGCTGGCGGATTGTCACCAGCAGAGGGAGGGTCAGCTGGAGATCAGCCCCTGAACACTTCAGTGGCTTCTCTTTGGCTCAAATTTAAATTGTGAGCATCCTGATATCCTCCCTGGGTTGCAGGTGCTCCAGAAGCTTTCCTCAAGCCATTCAGGGCCCTTTCACCTGGTAATCAATTTGCTCCTGTTCCAACTCAGGCCCTGGTGTGCTTGACCCTGGCCTCCATGCCTCATCCATGAGCTCATTCTTGTCTTCTAGACTTAGTACTTATTGACATCATGTCTCCTGCACTACTTTTTCTTGGCTCCTTCTCAAGGACTTTGGATTGTTCTGGTGTCACAGGTTCTCAACTTCAGGTTTCCCCTTGCAGTCAGCCCCACCCCAGCTGTCCTCCTCTTGGCTATCTGCCAAGGAGTTTTTGGCTCTACTAATCCTCTTCAAGGGATATTTCAGATGGATTCTTCTGGACCAGTGGTTCTCAGTCCTCCTCTATCATCCCTGTGGCCTTTGGGTTAACTCTCAAGGATATATAAGCTCTATAAGGATCTGAAGTCTTTGTTGTGTTTTTATTTTTTTTTTAATTTAACTTCAATTAGCCAACATGTAGTACATCATCACTTCAGATGTAGTATTCAGTAATTCATCAGTTGCATATAAAACCCAGTGCCCTCCTTAATGCCCATTGTATTTTTTGATTGAATAGTCCCCTTACATAACAGTGATCTCTATAAAAGCAGAAACCTCTTTGTACTTTGCTTACTATGATCTGTAACATAGAATCTGGATGATCAGGAACAAGACAAGTGTATCTATTCCCACAGTTGCCATTCAGCATCATAGTGGAGGTGCCAGCCAAGGCAATTAGGCAGGAAAAAGAAATAAAGCACATTCAGATTGGAAAAGGAAGGAGCAAAACTGTCTGTATGTTCAGATAGATGACATGATGGTGTATGTAGAGAACCCTAAGAAATCAACAAAAAACTATGAGAACCAATAAAACAGTTAAGAAAGACCAATCTAAAAAATTGTATTTCTATACGCTAGCAATGAATATCTGAAAATGAAATTAAGGAAAACAGTTCCTTTTACAATAGCATCAAAAAGAATAAAATACCTAAGAATAATTTTTTTAAAAGAAGGGCAAGGCGTGCACTCTGAAAACCACAAAAGATTATTGAGAGAGATAAAAGAAGGCCTGCATGGAAAACGTCCCATGTGCTGGGACTGGAAGACTTAGTATTGATAAGATGTCAATACTCCCCAGATTGATGTATAGACTTAATGCAATCCCTGTCAACATCCCTGCTGCCACCTTTGCAGAAATTTTCAAGCTGATGCTAAAATTATAGAAATGTCTTGGAAAGAAGAACAAAATTGAGGGGCTCACACCTCCTGATTTCAAAAACTTACTACAAAGGGCATTACGTTTTGTAACACAAAGACTACATGACTCAGGCACAGAGATGGACATATATAGAGATCAATGGAATAGAATTGAGCCCAGAAATAAACCCATAGGTTTATGGTCAGTTGGTTTTCAACAAGAATGTCAAGAATACTCAGTGGGGCAATAGCCAAACTGTGGAAAGAGCCAAGATGTCCATCGACAGATGAATGGATAAAGAAGATGTGGTATATATATACAATGGAATATTATGCAGCCATCAAAAGGAATGAGATCTTGCCATTTGCAACGACGTGGATGGAACTGGAGGGTATTATGCTGAGCGAAATAAGTCAAACAGAGAAAGACATGTATCATATGACCTCACTGATATGAGGAATTCTTAATCTCAGGAAACAAACTGAGGGTTGCTGGAGTAGGGGGTGGGGTGGGAGGGATGCAGTGACTGGGTGATAGACACTGGGGAGGGTAGGTCCTCTGGTAAGTGCTGTGAATTGTGCAAGACTGTTGAATGTCAGATCTGTACCTCTGAAACAAATAATGCAATATATGTTAAGGAAAAAAAAAAAAGAAGAAGATAGCAGAAGGGGAAGAATGAAGGGGGGAAAATTGGAGGGGGAGATGAACCATGAAAGACGATGGACTCTGAAAAACAAACTGAGGGTTCTAGAGGGGAGGGGGGGTGGGAGGATGGGTTAGCCTGGTGATGGGTATTAAAAAGGGCACGTTCTGCATGGAGCACTGGGTGTTATGCACAAACAATGAATCATGGAACACTACATCAAAAACTAATGATGTAATGTATGGTAATTAACATAACAATAAAAAATTTAAAAAAAGAATACTCATTGGGGAAACCAGAGTCATGCTGGGGCAACTGGTTACCCCCAGGCAAAAGAACAGTGTCTCATCACATCCTCTGATGGCACCAATTGTGATGGTTAATTTTACATGTCGACTTGAGCTAAGGGATGCCCAGATAACTGGTAAAACACTATTTCTGGGTGTGTCTGGGAGGGAGTTTCTGGAGGAGATTAGAGTTTGAATATGTAGCCTGAGTAAAGACGCACCCTCACCACGTGGGTGGGCATTATCTAATCCAATGAGGGCTCAACTAAAACAAAAAGATGGAGGAAGTACAAATTCTCTTTCTCTCTTCTTGAGCTGGCCCATCCATCTTCTTCTGCCCTTGGACATCAGAGCTCTTGGTTCTTGGCCTTTGGACTCCAGGAATTAAAGATTGATGGATTGATTGATTTGACAGAGAGAGCGAGAGAGCACAAGTAGGGGGAGCAGCAGAGGGAGAGGGAGAAGCAGACTCCCCGCTGAGCAAGGAGCCCAATGTGGGGCTCGATCCCAGGACCCTGAGATCATGCCCTGAGCCGAAGGCAGATGCTTAACTGATTGAGCCACTCAGGCGTCCCCAGACTCCAGGAATTAAACCAGCACCACCCCCAGGCCTTTGGACTGAATTCCTGGGTCTCCCACTTGCAAAACCAGATTCTAGGATTTCTCAGCCTCTGTAGCCACGTGAGCCAATTCCCATAATGAATCTCTTCTCATACATCTATTTTTATCCTTTGGTTCTGTTTCTCTGACTAACACAGCAATGGATGGCGCCCATCCAGACATCCCGCACTTGTGGTTGGAGGGTTTGGTGGCTCTGCACTACTCTGGGATGTTGCCTTCTTTTGAATAGGAAACACACGTCCATAGAACTTTCCCTCTGCTTTGTTCTCTCTTCTTTGTTCCCACTTAACCAGTCACAGAGCACTTTAGAAGGCTGTGTCAGTCGGAGGCTGGAATAATAACACTGCCATTATTACCTCAAGCATTGTTGAGACATGAAGGGTAAACTGTGTCTCATTTCTCAGGTTCTCAGAAGGGATGGCATCAAGCCAGATGGTCCCATTAACTCTCGAGGACTTACTTTTGATGCTTTCCACCTTTAAATAATAATGTCTTTTAAAGGAAGTGAGGAAAAGTTGAAGGCAATCATTGACCTCAATACAGCAGAATTTCTCACATCTGAAGATGCATTATCTATGCATGAGGCTTTGGGAGTTTATCTGATGAGAGTTTGATGTGCAGTTTTTAGAGTCAAGAAAATTCTCTTACTCCTGATTCAAAACAATGAGGAATTCAAATGCAGGCAAGGAGCAGAAGATTCTGGTCTTGATGGGAGTAGTGTGGTGACACTCTTCTGTTCCTGATTCCTGCTAAGTTCAGCCACAGCTTTTTCTTCGAATGGACCATTTATTTATACCTTTGGGCGTTGGTGTATCTATCCATAAAGTGGGGAATGGGCCAGACTTTTAGCTTCTGATTCTCGCCGTCAGTGAGACGGCGTCCTGGGTGAGGACAGGACAGCATACTTTCTAAACCCTTCCCTTTGGTCCCTTCACCGTTGCTATGAACTAGGTTCTGTCATTCTCTTCGTTGCACGGAGGAGCAAATAGAGACCCAGACAGGTTAAGTATCTTGCCCAAGATCACACAGCAAGGAAGGGTCAGAGCTGGCCTCCAAACCTAGCTCTGACCATCAAGTCTTGACCACGATCTGGCTCTGGATGGCTATTGGAAATAGCAGGGAAGCTGCAGCGGGGGGTTTTGGGAGGATGCGGAAGTAATGTGTGAGTGACTGAGATCACCCCAGGGTGCTGTCAGGCTGTGCCTATAGGTTCTGTGGGCATCTGCTGCTTTCACCCACCTGGCTTCCCCCCCCGCCGTGCCTTCTGCTGGGACCCCACCCTCCTCCACTCTCTGTGACTCACAGATTCTGTCCCCACCACCAGGTGATGTAGAATCAGCCCTTCGACACATTGCATTCCCAATAGCCACCATGTTTGCTTCTGAAAGGGGTACATGTCCTAAGCCAGAGCAAGAGAAGAGAGTCCTGGTACTGATGGCCCTAGGGACCCCAGGATTAACCTAAAGCACCTTTGCTTTCCTGCTTCTACCATTTTTTTTTCTTAAATCAGTCTGCATTGAGCTTCTGATGCTTTCAAGTAAAAAAATTCCCAAGCAGCGCAGGGTGCCGCACGCTGTTTTATTTTGTGTTCTATTACTCCCTACTTCACCTGGTGACCTAATTGCACACGAGAAATGCCGGACCACACTGGAGGGGAATGTGATAATGAGGTTTTCGGATAGAGAGAGGGGAGAAGCTTGCGTGCGAATGTTTGCACAGGCTGTTTCTCTTCCTGAGACCAAACCATCCCTGCAGCTTCATCTTTCAGATGAGGATCCAAAGGACAGGATTTCTCCCGAGGCATCGTCTGTGTGCTTCATTTCCTTGGATTGTCTTTTCAAAAAAGTTCCAGAAACATCGGTGAGAAATCGGAAAAATCTCCATCTCTCACAGATGTTGACTCGGAGCCACCGTGTGTTTCTTTCTGGGGCTGTGAGCTCAGCCAGTGACCCTAAGTAATCACCTTGTTAAAACGTTTTATACATTTTATACGTTTCGAAAGGTATGAAAAACTCTCCTCCCAACAAGTCCAGGATGAAGTAAGCAAACTCTCCTCAAAGCATTTTTTTGAAGGAGAAAGAGGGTCCTGAGACTCTGAGTTTTTCTGTGGGTGATCCTACATATTGATGATAGGAAATTTCTCACAGACAGGGAAACTGAGGCTTGTTCTGTAACGTGGGATGAACAGCCTGTCTGTGAAGACGGTGAAAAGCCCCAGCCAGCTCTCACCCGTTCAGTACGCCCAGATGTTAGCGTATTGTCTGTTCTCTGGATCCTTGCTGAAGGTGAATGGAGGGGCAGCGCTGTTAACTCAGCCTGGGATCCCCCGGACTTCCCCGCTTTGTCTTAGAGTGACTGCCATCATGACCCTCAAGTTGCGGGGTTCGTGACTGTCGGTCCTCAGCCACAGAGGTGGCGAAGGACAGGGTGGGCGCTCCAGAGCCTCTTCCCTTGAATCAGGAATGTTCTGCCTCACTCCCTCCCCCCACCCCAGCCTCTGAAGAGCAAGGCGGGGCTCTGAACCCCCTGAGGACCTCCTGGTGTGGAGTTCCTTTAGAACTAGTCCCCCTTCGGGGCGCCTGGGTGGCTCAGTTGTTAAGCGTCTGCCTTCAGCTCAGGTCATGATCCCAGAGTCCTGGGGTCGAGCCCCACATCAGGCTCCCTGCTCAGCGGGAAGCCTGCTTCTCCCTCTCCCACTCCCCCTGCTTGTGTTCTCTCTCTCGCTGTGTCTCTATCAAATAAATAAAATCTTTAAAAAAAAAAAAAAAAGAACTAGTCCCCCTTCTACTGCTCAAGCTCTCCCTTGCTCCCGAATCTCCTCCTCAAGAACCACTGCCCTTAGTTTTCCCCCTTTGTCCACTCCATGTGCCACCCCAACTACCAGTTCCTGGGCTTGAGCATGGAGGGCACATCCCGTCCTCCTCCCAGGCCACCTGGGAGCAATGTTGGCCTTCCTTCCCGTCCGGCCGGACGGCCAGCTCACTCCTTCTCGGGTGGTTTTGCGTGAGCGCACTCCAGAGTCCTTGGACGGAACCTGATGGGAGATGCAGGGCATTTCTCTTCTTTGGCAGCTGGTGTTCATCCCAAGACCTTTCTGTGTAAATTATTCCCACTGGACATAAGCCTCTCAATTCCCGATGTGGGCCTTGCTTTCTTTCTAAAATTCTCTCCATGTGCTTATTTCGTACAATTTGTGCACATACAGAAGTGTGCACGAATCTCAAGTGTTCAACTTTCGATTTTTTGGAAATTGAATTCCTGTGTAACCAGAACCCGGCGCAGGAGTCAGACGATTACCCCCATGATCAGAGAACAGTGCAGGAAGGCCGCGAAGGGAGGCTGCAGAGGGAGGGAGCGAGGGCCAAGCCCCAGCCGGCTGCCCAGCCTGGAACCTGGGCTCAGACACCGAGTCTGGGCTGCTCTCCAGGCTTACGGTGGACCGGGTGTCTGGGTCAGTGTTTCTCCTTGTTTTCGGTATTTATCTACTTCCTTTTATGCTGTAACTTACTCTTTCTTTGAAATCTGTGATCCCTCTTGGTTGATGTTCCCAAAAGCAGCCACCCTATAAAAGCGGAGAGATTGGTGCTAGGAAAGACTGCTCGGCGCAGGGATCACCGTTAGAAACGGCCGTGCACCCAGATGGCAGATGTGCGTGGCTGCGTCCCGATCGCTTTCAAATAAATAAATGACAAGGTTTGCCGGTCATCGGCCCAATATCTTTCTCCCGGGCTAGTGTCTTTCAGGCTGTCTCCTGGACGGGACGTGCTCCCCCCGAAGCCCCCCACCCCCGCCCCCTGGCCCCTGTGTCGGCAAGTTCTGGTAGCCTGTCTTCCAGAAGGCTCGCTGCGCATTTTCTGCACCACCAGAGTCCGTTGGCAACTGACACGAGGCTCTCTGACTTCAGTTGGACTTCCATCAGAAAACCACGGTTCCCACTGAGTTGCCAGGTGGGGGAGTGAGCCAAAATGATCCTGCATTTGCCGGAGGTCTGCCCCAGGCGGGACTGGGGACCCTGGCCTGCCCTCTGATGCCAAGGGGGAGAGCACGCGGAGGGCGTCCCCGCCTGGCGGCTGGCACACAGGCCAGTCATTGAGCCGCGCTTGCTGCTCCTTCCCTTCCCCCCTCCAGACCGGGGAAGGCCTGGGACTCAGGCTCTGTGCCCGCCGACCCATCTGTGGCCGCTCGGCATTCCAACACTTCCAGGTTGTGTGTCTGCTGGCCCACGGCTGCACCCTTCCGGGTCCTGCTGGACCGCCCCTCCCTCAACCGGTCGACAGCCGTGGGGGTGGTTTTGTGCATCCTGAACACTGCGTACCTGCAGGCCTGGCTGTGGCGTTAGGGCCCCGGGCTTTCTGCAGTTCCCCGGGGTGCTGAGGGGGGCGCCTGGGTCTGAGCACCGGCCCATCATGCCTCTGCAGCAGGTGCTCATCCCCACCTGCAGACCGCCTTGCATGCACCCAGCGGGTATTTATAAAGCAGCTCTGGGCAGCTGGTGCTCCAGCGGGGGAGTGGTTTATCACCAGATATGAGCTGAGCGGGGAGTGAGAGGTGCTGGGAGGGAACGGGGGTCTCAGAGGCAAGTGGAGGTGAGCAGTGCTGGGCTCCCTGCCTGCAGTCAGCCACGTGCTCACAGGGAGAGACTGTTCTGGGCAGAGGGAACAGCAGGTGGAAGCGTCCTGGAGTGGGGAGGGGCGTGGCGGGAGGAGTGAGGATAGATTACCCTCCCCACCCCCACCCTGAGCTCCCAAACAGGGGAGAAAGGGTCAGAAACAGGCCACACCAGGAAGTCAAACCGATATAATCTCACTACAGATTTTACTTGCTTTTCTTCTGCATTTGTCAGGGAGGAAAAATCGGGGTATAGTAGGGGCTTTCTGCAGAGCCACCTCGGAACCTTCTAGAAGAGACTCTCAGCTCTGAGACTCTGACATCTTGGTCAATATTTTATGTCGTTAGCATGCAGGGAGTCCCGGGTGAACTGAAAGGGACGTGTCCTGACTTTCTCAGGTGCAACCATGACATCTCCAATTATAATGGAAATTTGGCTCCTTGGAGAGGAAGGGCAGGGCTGATTAGCAGAGATGGGAGGTATAAACATGAGCTGTGGGCCCTGCAGACATTTCTTTTCTCTGAAGAATCATCTAGGTGCTGTGAGGACTTTTCCTTTAATTGAACAAATACCTTCAGACCTTGTCCTGCTTCCCTTTGGTAAAGCCTACACGTGCATGATGACCATCAGGGCCAGGACACAGAATCGCTCGGCTGGCTTTCTTGCCCGTAACCAAAAGTGAATGGAGATAAAGCTGGTGCACAAGGGGAGACAGATCCCGGTTCTTTCAAAGACAGGGGGTGGGAGGCCCTTAATGCAAGAGAGAGCAGCCCAGTCCTAGTGTGGGACAGCCCTGGAACCAGGCACCGGAAATGTTTATGAAAGAATTTTATAATTGGGTATTTCAGAAGAAATCAAAGCAGGAATCACGGGGAAGTTTTATTTCTACTTATGTTGAATGAGCACTCAAGGAGCTCGTGTTGTGTTCTCAGCACCTTACTGATGCATTCTCAATAGAGGCCTCTTACTCTCTCTGCTCCAAGACAAGGAAACTGAGTCACAGAGAGAGAGTCTTTCATCCTCCCTACGCTTACTTTATGGTCTTGCCTTATTTTAATGATCATACATCTGGAAGACCTTGGCGGGTGGGTTAGACAACAGAGATCGTTCTCAGGATTTCCAAAGATGCAAAGTCTTCACCCAAAAGAAGAGGTCAGTGCGTTCGATATTCGTAGGAGGGAGAACGTTGTGAACAGCAAGAAGTAACAATAATGAAATCCAAGAATTGGGACTCTTTCCAGGCCTTTATTGGGAAGACGAGGCATTCATGGCCGTGTGGGTCCTTGTGCGTTTATCACAGACGGCACACATTCATTTGACAAATACTTATGGATCTGTGTCGGGCACTGGGGATGTAATAGGGAACACAGCAGATGAAATCCTCTGCTTCACATGCTAGGGAGAGAACTCAAACAATAAACAAATGAAGTAAATAAAATATATCAGTAGAGTGGACAGAATGTCAGCTGATCCTGAGTCCTGGCAGAATAAAACACAAGATAATAACTAAGTACTTGAGTAGGACGACTTTGCCGAGTGTCTACACTTCGAAGACAGAGTTTGGGCACTTCTAATGTAAAGCTGTATATTACCATGCATATAACTTGGTCCCTAGCACGTTGCGCAAGTTCTTTGTTAAAATCGAGTTAAATGTTCGTGGCAGACTTCGTTAGTCAGCTAACCAACAGCCATTACCAACCATGTTCTCCCTTGCATGGGAGTGGAAGCCACATAACCCATTTCTGGTCATTTGAATGTATGGGTGCCATCTGGGAAATGCATAAGGAGAAAGATATAACCAGGTAGCTCTCCGGCATTGCTAGTTCGGTACCCCTGGTGCCCATGATAAAAGGAGGATATATCAGGAGCTGTGGCAGCCTTTTTGTGAGCCTGAGTATTCAAGCCAGAGGCACAAGGCATTGAGGATGGCCAAACACAAGGAGTGAATGCACCTCATTCCTGAAACACTAAGTAACGGAGTTAACAGTGGGACTACCTGTCCACCTTTGATTCAGTTTTATTTGTAGTTGAAAGCATATTTAATTGATATATTTTAAAAACAGACATCCCCAGTCTCTTTGTGGATATCAAGATAGCCAGAAAAAGATGTGTTTAAAATGTTCATCACAGCTGTAGTCCAAACCCAGAAATAGCAAAGGTATCCATCAACAGAATGAATAAACAGTGGTATTTTCATACACTCGAACCCTACTCAGCCATGAAAAGGGGTGGACACCGTACGTGTTCATGCAGCTGCATGGAGGAATCTCAAAGGCATTATGCTGAGTGAAAGACGTCACACACAAAGACGATGTCCCCTGTGATTCCATGTAGAAAACATTCTGTAACCAGCAACCTAATGTATGGTGGGAAAAAAATCAGAACTCTGGATGCATCTAGAGGGGTGTGGTGGGTAACTGGGAAGGTGGCTTGAAGGGACTATCTGGTGATGGCCATGTTCTGGACCCTGATGGGGTTAAAGTTGCGTAGGTGGGTAAAAATGTTATTGCTATGATTCGTGCATTTCATTGTATATACATTTTGCCTCAAAAGAAACTTAAAGAAGATTGAACTCACGCGAATCCATGTTTAGGATATTGCACTGTAAATGTTGTGCATTACTTTGAAATGCATCCCCGAATAAGATTGATCTGTGAATGGCGAGGAATGGATAGATGGGTAAGTGGGTTGATATATGAAGAAATAGGATGAACTGCTGATGGTAGAATCAAGACAGTGGGTAGATGAGTGCTGACCGTACAATTCTTCTAAATTCTCTGCATGTTGGAACGTCACATCATAAAATTTGGAGGGAAGACATTCTTGGAGGCACAGCAGAAGTTGCTACCAGTAAAATGTTTTGTGTTTGGAAGGCAACAGCATCCTTCCTTTGGGGAAGGCAGTTTTATGGAAATGAGAATCAGACCTAGGAGTCTAGATGAGCCAGGGGTGGAGTTTTACTTCTTGGGACTGAGCTATTTATGCAAAGCTTCGTGTAATGCCAAGGAGGAATGTCTTGACAGATACAAAAGGGAGCACGTCAGCGACCAAATGGGCTTAGCCTCCAAGACCAGAATAAACCTGTAAGCCAGCGACCTCGGGATTACACTGCATTGAAAGTTTCAGCGAGAAACATTGAAATTCAGGTACCAGAAGTCCTCACCCTTGGGGGAAAGCATGGCTGAGCTCCAGCCTTCTCTCTTTTATTAGAATCGACATCTTATGTGGAACAAACAAATGTGCGCTGAAAGCTCTCAGGCTTAGCCCTGCCCTTTCTGGGCCCTTGGTGGATAATGCTTCTATTTTCTGGGCCACTGATTTATTTGTGCAGAAAATGAAATAATGTGATGACTATTAATGAGATTGAAATGGAAGGCACCTGGGCGTAGATTGTGAGAGCCTTTTACTTTGGTCCGGAGTTGTTTTGCAATTAACCCATGAGTTTTGCCAACTGTGGCTTAGACAGGGAGGAAGACACAGGAAGGTGTAGACGGTGTCCGTGTCGAGGGGGCTCCAGGACCACCCTGTAGGCAGAATCCCACCCTACAGTTTCAGGGCTCGGGGTCTCTGCACTCAAGGAAGAGATGGATATCGGAAGGACACAGCCCCTGGTGAGCAGAACTGGACAAACCATTGCTGAAGCCCAATTCCTGTTCCAACAGACTTAAAATAGATATATTGTTACATTTTAATGATGCAAAAGTGGTGAGGATAGCTGTTGTAAATTTTTCAAAACATTACATATAATTATCTTTCCTTTTTTCAAAAAAAAAAAATCCCCCGTTGCTGCCTTGAAGTCAATATTGGGGTGTCTGGGTGTGCACGTGCTCGCACACGTATCTGCATACACACACTTTCCTGTGATTCCAGAAACCAGAAGCAGAAGACTGTCTGGTGTGAATTCCAGCTTCAATACACAGGTGTTGTGTGATCCTCTGAGCCCCCATCTCTCCATCTATCATACCGGAGCTTTGCATAAGGATTACATGTGTTCCTATATTTACAGAATTTGGAAAAGTCTTGCATGCGGAGAGCAGAATGAGGTATATATGTTGTTACATACAACGTATAGATTGTACATCAAATGCTTCAGTGTTAGTTTTGTTCTGTATGACAGTCTTTCGCATCTCTTGGCCTTCCTTGACTTCCCTCCCCGTCACCATGTCCTGGAGAACCTTCCACATTAGCACTGTACTGACCTATCAGGGTCTCTAACTGTGGCAGGGAACCCATCACACGGATATTCTAGAGTTCATTTCTCTGTTCTCTTGAGAGAGTGGTACTTTCTTGTTCAAACTGGGCATTTCTCCGAGTGAAAGAATGTTCTAGTAATGATTATTGCACAACAGCAGGTGTAAATTAGGCTGTCCTGGGAAAACCAGATGTGACCCCAGGCTGATTCTCACCATCCATGCAGCAGTGAGCACACCCACGCATGCGTCCCCGAAGTTTCTCTCCGCACGAAATCCCGGGAGGTAAACTCACTGCGTCATAGGATGGAGTGTTTGTATTTTCCACAAATGCTCCTTTGCAGCTTTCCTACATAGCCGAACCACCTTTACATCGCCCTCAACTCTCACGTGCACCAGGGGAACGGCACTCCTGTTATCTTATACCTTCAACAACCCTTGAGTTCAGTTTTTCCTTGTTTGAAGGGTGAAAAACAGTAACTCGTGTTTGTTCTCATGTTCATTTCCCTGATACCGGGGAGGTGGACATTTTTCTTTTTTTTCCTTCTCCTCCCCTTCTCCTCCTCCTTTGCATAGCTGTGCATTATGACGCCTGATACCCGAAGCTTGCTAAGCACTCGTGTGATAAGCCTCATCACCTTTACTCATGTGCTCGCTGTGACTAGGTAGGGCGTTGGGCTTGGTGTGACAAACCTTATCTGCCCATTTTTCCTCTCTGTGGCTAGTGGAACATCATTTTGTTCATCTGTCATTGTGGGACCCTAATCCCAGCCTCGCCTAACCCACAGTATCATTAGCAAGAACAAACAAACTACGGAGGAATGGAAGCGTGAACAGGGAGTCCGTTGTCCTTAGTCTAGGTGCTTACGCACTGTTTGGACTCTTCACAACCAGATGATGCCGTGTGTTGCCAGTGGAATTAAAATTAATTAAATCTTAAAACAGTGTGTATTACTATAGATTTCCACGCATCCTCTAGGCCAGGAAAGCACATAGGTTTTCTCTTCTGCGCAGATCAACTGGGCATTGGCTTTCTAGAACACCACGTTAGGGGGGTTTGGGAAGCCTTCGCCAGGATTAGCAGGATTCGTTAGTGGCATCTGCCCCAGCCAAGGGAAGGAAAAAGGGAACATGAGTGCTTTGACAACAGGTGGGTTTATTATCTCGTGGAGCCAATGGTGTGAAGGTGTGGTCCCATCTGGCTGCTCAGCTCAGGGCTCACTGGTGCTCTCAAGGATGCGGTTCTTGGGGTGCCTGGGTGGCCCCGTCAGGGGAGCATCCGGCTCTTGATCTCAGCTCAGGTCTGGATCTCGGGGTTGTGAGTTCAAGCCCCGGGTGGGGGCTCCGCTTCTTCTACCCTGACCACGCTAGCTTTTGTGTTCAAGCCTGGCCCCTCGGATGCCCATGGTGCTGGCTACAGCTGGGTGCATCAGTTCTCCACGGGACACGTGCCTGGGCTCAGGGGAAAACATGTCCCGACCTCTTTCAAGGGTGAAGGAATTGTTTCCAGAAGTCGCATGCCTCTGCAGACTAAGCCTCCCGTGTCGCTGGCCAAAACTGCAGCCCGGTTTCTAAACCAGTCCCTGGAAAGAGAAGGGGACTTGCAGGTGCGCTGTCAACTCGGCACCATCCCTTCCCTAGGGCTGGAGGAAGGGGGCCGACCTCCCTGGGAGGAATTGGTCACTGCAGCCTGGACAAAATCAGGGGCCCCTGGTAAGGGAGAAGGAGGGGTTGGCGGCCGGGTAGGCACGTCCGGCGTCTGCTGTGGCCTCTGGAAGCCCTTGGGCAGGCCTGGCTCTGCCTGGGTGGTCTCCTTCCCTAGGAGTTCTGGCCAGTGCCTGCCCCCATCCCCTCCCGCTCTTTGCTCATTGGTGCAGCAGAGATGACTGACATCCGGCACACCCAATGACAGTATCCATTTGGTTTCCAGCCGCAGAGGCACGCCTCTGCTTGATTAGAGCCCACCGTTCTGTTTCCCCAGAAGAGGGTCCACAGCCCATCACCTGGTGGTGACAGTTGGGGGAGAGTTGGCATGTCACTGTCACCCGCAGTAATGCCTGACCGTGTCCTCGCAGATCCCTCCCACTGGGCAGGGTGTCTTGGAATAGCTTTGAGTGGACCCACTGAGCGGAGCTGGGTGCTTGGCTCTTGTCCTGTCCCCCGCCCCAGCACCCTGTGCCATCAGCCCTGCTCCAGCCCCCGTCTGCAGAGAGGTCTCACGGAGTAGAGCCAGGGTTTGAGCCCAAGCGAGCTGGTCCACACCCGCCCCCTCACCGCAGAGGGAGGTCATTTCCCTCCTTTTAAGGGAAATACACTCTTCAGGTGTAGTCCCATTTAAATATGGCCTGGGTCTTCATCCTAAGTGGAACTCGGTTCTCCATCAGCAGGGTTGGACCCTGAGCCAGTCCACCAAGGAGGCAGGAATTGGGGTGGCCTCCAAGATGAGTGTTTATGTAGCGCCCCCCCCCCATCATGATCCTTGTACAGACAGCAAGGACAGGGGCTCCTGGTTACTTGGCGCCCATTCAGCCCACCAGCCGAGCCAGGCGCTTCACCTGGTGCTTCCATCGGTGCATGTGTTACTTCTGTGACGTAGCCCGTCTTACAGAGTCGGACACACACACTCGGAGAGGCTGAGCCACTTGCCCGAGGTTGCACAGCTAAGTGGCAGAGCCTGCATTCAATCCCAATCCATCACAGGCTAGGGCCCGGGAATGTAACTGCCCCGAGGCTCCCCAGTAAGGTAAGAGCAGCGAAATCACTAACTCACGTAGGACTGAGTCATTATTCTGACTTGTAGCTAAGTGCACGAGGACTTTGCTCAGTGGTTTCCCGATCATATATGAGCTGTGTGCTGTGTGCACTGTGGAGACTGTTTTCCAGACCCAAACTGGGGACACACCGATCCGACACATGGTCAGACAACGGGGGAGGGGCTCGGAGCCCCATGCTCTCTCAAGAACGCCAGGGTGCATGCTCCCGGGAGCGATTTACTGCATGTTCTTGCAACAGCTTGTCACAGCAATTAGCGATGCGCACGGCAAGTAAGGAGCCAGCCCCACAGGCTCAGGTTCCGCCCCCGGATCTCTGCAGGGACCGTAGGAGCCCCACAGCTCTGCTTTGAGAAGGGCAGTTGGTTTCTAGATCTGACCGGCACAAGATCAGCCCCAAACGTGGCCTTCCTCCACGAGAACTTTCCAGATTGCTCACCGTCCCCGGGCAGAGCCGTCCTTTTGCTCCTGCACAGTGCTCTGTGGCTGGTACACTTTCAGTCAGAGCCCCTGGTTGATACTGCTTGTTTGTGTCATTTCCTCATTTATATATATCTTCTTCCTCACTTTCTGTTGGACCTCAGGTGGAGAAAATTGCAGTGATTATGCTTTATCTGCAGACCATCTTCATCCGTGGTCTATAAATGCTCCTCTCTTGCTTTATCCATTCATTCATCTGCTTTCTTGCTTTTCCATGCAGTACTAAGATTGAAGGACATCTCTGTTGTTACTGTATGCCTAGACGCGTGTTCTCGACCTCCTTGGTGTCAGGACCCCTTTATACTCTTTTTTCTTAAAGATTTTATTCATTTGAGAGCAAGCAAGCATGAGCAGGGGGAGGGGCAGAGGCAGAGGAAGAAGCAGACTCCCCGCTGAGCAGGGAGCCCGATGCAGGACTCAATCCCAGGACCCTGAGATCGTGACCTGAGCCAAACGCAGACGCTTCACAGGCTGAGCCACCCAGGCACCTCCCCTTTATATTCTTTTTTTTTTTTTTAAGATTTTATTTATTTATTTATTTATTTGAGAGAGAATGAGAGACAGAGAGCAGGAGAGAGGGGAGGGTCAGAGGGAGAAGCAGACTCCCCGCCGAGCAGGGAGCCCGATGCGGGACTCGATCCCGGGACTCCAGGATCATGACCTGAGCCGAAGGCAGTCGCTTAACCAACTGAGCCACCCAGGCGCCCTCCCCTTTATACTCTTAAAAATCCTCGAGAACCCCCAGAAAAGCAGTTTCTTATGTGGGTCACGTACATCAGTACTTACAGTATTAAAAATAAAACCTGAAAATTTTTAAAAATTGATTTTCCAGTAACTAGTAAAATATTTTATTTTACGTATCTATATATGCCCATTGGGTGTTAACGTAAATAACGTTATCTCGTGAGAAGTAACTGTTTCACAGTGTTAAAGCAAATTCAATGAGAAGTTTCACTGTCTTACATGTTTGTAAAGCTGCTGTGTTCAAAGGCACCTAGATTCTCCCACCCGCTTCTGCATTCAAGTTGATCGGACGTTTTGTGGCTGAACTACCTAAAGAACCTCTGACCGCACAGAGGTGTGTAGTTGGGAGAGGAATGACCTCATGGACATTCCAAACAGGATTTGGGGAGCCTTAGAGCACCTCAGGCCAGTCTTTGAGGACCACTGAGCACTGTGTGGTCCCCTACACGCTTCACCCTTCTGTCCCCAAACACTGAATGTCTGCACAGCCATTTCTGCCCCCTTACCCGGGCCGGGAGCTCTGATGTATCACAGTCATGGGGAGCTCAGCAGTTCATGTGTAACACTTAGCAGCGCTTAGCGCAGTTTCTACAACCTGCACTGAATGTTCCTTCACACCTTCTACAAGTATTTCTGGAATGCCCATTTTAACTGGGAAAATACAGTAATGAAGGAGACAAACAAGGTCCCTGTTCTCGTGGTGCTTATATTCTACTAGGAAATATAGAAACTAAACAAAAATATAAATGTCTCCAGTTAGTGACGAGTGCTGGGAGGAAGCTAACATGGGTCTCATTAGGGCAGGGCAGTCAAGGGTGGCCACTCAGAGACTCAGATGACCAGAATAAGCCAATCCCAGAAAGATCTGAGTGAGAAGTATTCTAGGAAGAAGGACCAGCACATGCAGAAGCTCTGAGGTTTGAATCATTTGTGTGTCCAATGTTTGGAAAATGAACGTTTATCTACTGTCCTGTGTGTTCCCACGTCTACATGGTGATGCCTTGTTCCTCAATTCATTGGCAAACAGAAATGTCAGAATAGTTCCTGCAGTTTTAGAAACACACTTCTGTTTAGGAAATATTGGCTGGGGTTTGACTTGTTTCATGTCAATCTAAAGTGATTCCTGAGCTGTTGTTAAAGGCAAGCTGGGCTGCATCTCTATTGGGGATGATGCTGTTATCCTCACTGTTACTGATGTTGGGGTGCATTAGTATTATTAGCTAGGATGTTCTTGGTTGCAGTCAGCAGCATCCCAACTCAAGCCGTTCAAGGAAAAACAAAAGGAAATCCCACTTCTGGGATATGTACAAAATAATTGAAAGCAGGGATTCAAAGAAATATCTGTGCACCAATATTTTTAGAAGCATCACGTACTGTAAAGGTGGACACAACGCAGGTCTGCCCATCTGTGGGTGAATAAACAGAATGTAGTATAGCCAAACACTAGAATACTATTCAGTCTTGAAAAGGAAGGGGATCCTGACACCTGCTATAACACAGATGAACCTTGAGGACATTATACGAAGTGAGAGAAGCCAGGCACAGAAGGACAAATACTGTGTGATTCCATTTATGTGGAGCACCCAGAAGAGTCACGTTCATTGAGGTAGAAAGTGGATTGGCGGGTGCCAGGGGCTGGGGGAGGGGAAATAGGGAGTTGTTGTTGAATGGGGACAGAGTCTCAGTTCCGGAAGATGAGAAAGTTCTGGAGATGATGGTGGCGGTGGCCACACAACCGTGTGAATGTGCTCAATGCCACTGAAATGTACACTTAAAATGGTTATGCTGGCAAATTTTATGTTATGTACAATTTACCATAATTTTTTAAAAAAGGAAACCGATTCACTCTCCGAGCCAAAAGGTCTGGAGGTAATGCTAGATTCACGTGGAGCTGGATGCAGGGGTTCAAATGGTGTTGTCAAAGTTCTGCCTCCCTCACTGTTTCTCAGGAGATTTCCACCAGATAGACCAGATGCCCCTAACAGCGTCAGAGCCACAACTGCCCAGCTTAATGAGCCTTGAAAAGGGACATTCTTTCCTGTTACCCTTTCAGAAAAATCTATACAGAACTCTGATTGGCCAGGGTTGAATTATGACTCATCACCGTGGCCAGGGCATGTGGTAATTACAAGTGGGTACAAGTTTAATGGCGCTAGGGCAACATAGAATGGATTCCTTGGAGGATGGTGGCATTCTGTAGTTAGGATGGAAGAAGGGTGTTAGTCAAGGTCAGCTGTATCCTTGATGTGAGGGACCTTTTGGAAACAATGGGGGAATGTGTGGGACACTGTTCTAGCCCTGGTACACTGTTATAACGTTCAAGGTCTCTGGGGTGGCACAGCATTCTCTCCAGGACTTCAGTGCTGCCACGTGATGCCTGTGGGCCACAGGAGCAGTCCCTCCTCAAATGTGGCTTTTCTGCAGAGAGTCCTTCCACTGCTGCAGTAACTTACATAGCTCATGGACACAATGTCATTTATGGCCCTGGATATCCTTCCTTTTTCTTGTTCACCTTCTTTTCTTTTTATTTATTTGTTTTTTTATTATGTTATGTCAGTCACCATACATTACATCATTAGTTCTAGATGAAGTGTTCCATGATTCATTGTTTGCATATAACACCCAGTGCTCCATGCAGAACGTGCCCTCTTTAATACCCATCACCAGGCTAACCCATCCCCCCCGACTCCCCTCTAGAACCCTCAGTTTGTTTTTCAGAGTCCATCGTCTCTCATGGTTCGTCTACCCCTCCGATTTCCCCCCCTTCATCCTTCCCCTCCTGCTACCTTCTTCTTCTCCTTCTCCTTCTCCTCCTCCTTCTCCTCCTCCTCCTCCTCCTTCTTCTCCTTCTTCTTCTCCTCCTTCTTCTTCTCCTTCTTCTTCTTCTTCTCTTCTTCTTCTTCTTCTCCTTCTTCTTCTCCTCCTCCTCCTCCTCCTTCTTCTTCTTCTCCTTCTTCTTCTCCTTCTCCTTCTCCTCCTCCTCCTCCTCCTTCTGCTTCTTCTTCTTCTTCTTCTTTTTTGACAAATAATGTATTATTTGTTTCAGAGGTACAGATCTGTGATTCAACAGTCTTGCACAATTCACAGCACTCACCATAGCACATACCCTCCCCAATGTCTATCACCCAGCCTCCCCATCCCTCCCACCCCCCACCACTACAGCAACCCTCAGTTTGTTTCCTGAGATTAAGAATTCCTCATATCAGTGAGGTTATATGATACATGTCTTTCTCTGTTTGACTTATTTCACTCAACATAATACCCTCCAGTTCCATCCACGTCGTTGCAAATGGCAAGATCTCATTCCTTTTGATGGCTGCATAATATTCCATTGTATATATATACCACATCTTCTTTATCCATTCATCTGTCGATGGACACCTTCTTTTCCACCAAGAGCATCATTCCAATGTTAGAAGACAAAATGCAGGGCAGAATTCTTCAAAAAGGAAGCTACAAACAGTAATTTGTGAATTGGGAGGAAATAAGCCTACTCATTAAAATTCTGCAGTAGGAAAGGCATGGTGGGGTTTCAGGCTAACACTTCCTTCTGAAGCAGGCTTTGGGGCAGACATTTGCTTTTGTTTCTTACAGAAAGGGCCCATGTGGCAGCAAAGAATTCCCTGTAGGTGATATGCAGGTTCTCTACACATATCTGGGCTTAGGTTGTAAATGCAACTGCCCCCTCACCCAGACGGCAAATGTTGTTTGTTACCACTTCTTGTGAGACCCTTGCCCAAAGCACCCCGCGAACACGAGAATGCCCTTTCTTGAGGAGTGGGGTGTAAGATGGTCCTTCCCTTCTGTTTGTCCATGGGGGCAATTGTTGTAGCTTGACTTGGAGAAGCCCATCTGGATATTGGTGAGGCGGACTCCCCGGGGGACTGATTCAGTGCCCAGGAGCAGTCTCCCCTCCTTCACCACTACCAGGAGTCTGCTCATGCTTAGCTCATAGGAGGAGGCACCCTAATCTCAGGGAAGTAGGCTGAATCTCAGGAGGAATCATGATCGTCTGAGCCCACTTTCTTTTTCCAGCTAGTCCTTTTCCCAGTTCCCGTTCCAGCTGGGATGGTCTTCTGGCCCATGGATGTAAAGAGAAGTCTTCTGTTGTATCTCCAAGACAAGGTCTTCTGAAGACAAAGCCTTTTGCCATCCTTCACATGCCTTGGTCCTTCTGTGTCCTGCTTATGATGATAGTTAAGGACTATGATGCTCACACCTGGGGCACTTATCTTGGAACAATGAGACAAAGCCCACAAGCATGATGGAGACATCAATCCCGTAGGAGCCGACATCCATACACCTTGTGCTTTGAGACAGATAAAGATCTTTCTTTCTTAAGCATCCCTTACACTAATTTCTTGCAGCACAAAGCCTTCCTCATCACTAACACCAAAACCCTGCTTTCTGTCAATGACAGTCGATGCATGCTTTGACTTTTGTCCACGTCTTCCCGAGAGACATACAATTCCTTGCAGTGCAAGAATTAAGAACATAGATTCTGGAGCCCAACTGTTTTGCCCCTTGTCAGCTGCAAGTGATTTAACCCAGTGCCTTGGGTACACGAGACAGAGCTTAGGTTGGCTGAGCTGCTCAGTTAGCCCCCAGGACCCGGGAAAGCCTCCTGGGGTAGCAAGTGGGGTTGCTGGGATGTCCACAGTGCAGCCGGGTCCCTGGCTGCCCATGGCACGTAGGGCTCCGTTGGCACCAACAAGGCCTGTATTTGACTTCGTACCAGGGGAACCACAGGAATGTGGCCCTCCCTTTTAAGAGCTCACGATCCAAGATGGCATGCTTTCTCACACCAACTTCCCCAGGCGACTTCACTGAGAGCGGAAAACAGACGCTCACCGAAATGTGGAACATCACAGATGGAGCTGTCTGCCAGTGAGGCTTAGGGTCTTATCTGTGTCTTTCAGAAACCGGGTGCAATGTCAACCCTCGGGCAATAACTCGAGAAGTAAATATTTATTAAAATTGCTCAATAAATATTTTTGAATACCTGTCATGTTCCAGGCACTATTCTAGACCCTGGAAATACTGCAGTAAACAAAGGATTGAAAGTCCTTGCTCTGATGGGGTTTATGTTGTGGTGGGGGAGAGGCATTCGCATAAAGTAAACAACTACATATGTCAGGCAGGGATAGAGACTACGGGGAAAAATACAGGGGGATACAGAGATAGAAAAGATAGGGCAGGTCCCATGCTGTAGAGATGTGACATGTGAGCAAAGAGAGACAAGGAGAGCAGCCATGTGGGTATCTGAAGGAAGGGCGTGCAGGAGGAGCGAACAGTAAGAACAAGGCTCAGAGGCAGGAGCACCCGGAGCCTGGCAGGGCTGGATTGAGGAGAGTGAGGTTGCCAAATGAGGTCAAGAAGCAGGTGAGTGGGAGATCGTGGGTGAACAGACCGTGCAGGGCTTTGAATAAATGAACAAGAGTAGAGAGCATCTAGCAAGTGTCAGAGACAGGATTCGAACCCAGGCAGCAGACCCCAGAACACATGCTTTCAATGCCCCCACACACACATGCCCAACATCCTGGAAAGCTAGAGAGAGATCGCAGCCCGTACCCCCTTCTGAAGGTCCTCCTGCTCACCCCCTGGAGAGCCTCTGCTGGGGCTGAGAAGGGGACGTGGACAAGCTTGTGCAGGATTTGGGAAGCACTGTGTCCCACATGGCACCCCCCATAAGAACAAAAAAAAAGATGAATCCCCAGGGTGCCGGAGAGGGGGCAGTCAAGAGAGTGGCCGCCGTGTGATGCCGCCCCAGCGTGGGAGGCTTGGCGTTCTGTGTCATCCGGAGCCGGCTATTAGGAAGGAGCCTTCACCGCGTTGCCGGGGAAGGCGATGCTGTGGAGAGACGCAGGGGCGAGTTAGTAGGTCAGCCTCATCAAATATTGATGGACCAGCTGCACCGGAGCCTTGCCTCCTGCCCAAGTGCCTCCGTGCCTGGCCAGCGAGTCTCAAGGAGACTTCAGATGCCTGTAAGAAGTTACTTAAGGAGCCATTACACACTTGATGGATGGGCTCTTTTGCCCTTTAGGGTTTTATTATTAATGCATCCTTTCTCCCTGGTTCTTAACGGACGTGTAGTCTAGTTGCCTGTCAAGTTAAAAGCAGTGTGTGTGTGTGATCCCTGGATGATTTTGCCTACCGCAGTGGGAAAGCGACGGCATCAGGGACCATGTTTTCAAGCCAGTAATTTCTGAACGTATCACCAGCCCCTTCACCAGCCCCTTCACCGAGGGCCAGGATAATCCAGGATAATAAACTCTGGAGCCCGCCCGCTCGGATCAGACACTCCTTCTGTGGCTTTAACTCCCTGCATGATCCTGAGCAAGTTTCTCTGCTATTCGGTATCTCTCTTTTCTCACCTGTTTAAAAAGGAGCATAGTCATGGAACCTACTCAGCAGAATGGTTAAGAAGTCTTTATTGTGTTTTGAGACTTAAATGTTTTAGAGCAGCTTTAGGTTTACAAAAAAACTGAGAGGAAGGCACGTAAATTTCCCATACCCCACCCCCCCTGGCCCCACACGTGCACAGCCTCCCCCAGGTCCAGCGTCCCCACCAGGTGGGACACTTGTTCAACTGAGGAACCAGCTCTGGCACATCATCATCCCCACGGTCCACAGTTTCCCAGGGGGGTGACTCCTGGTGGCGCACATTCTGTGGGTCTGGACAAATGTATCATGACATGTATCCGTCATTATAGCATCATGCAAACTATTGTCACTGTCCTAAAACTCCTCCGTGCTCTGTGTACTCGTCTCTCCCTCTTCCTAACTCCCGGCAACCACTGATCTTCCCACTGTCTCCGTGGTCGTGCCTTTTCCAGAACATCACAGAGTTGGAATCAGACTGGCTTCTTCCACTTAGTGATGTGCATTTAAGGTTCCTCCGTGTCTTTCCATGGCTGGATTGCTCATTTTTTCTTAGCGATGAATAATATTCCGCTGTCTGGATACTTCCCAGTTTATCCATCCACCTACTGAAGGACGTCTTGGTCGCTTCCAAGTTTTGGCAATTGTGAATCAAGCTGCTATGAACATCTGTGTGCAGGTTTTTATGCAGACATAAGTTTCAGCTCCTTTGGGGAAATACCAAGGAGGGTGATTGCTGGATTGTGCGGTAAGAGAAATGTTTAGTCTCGTGAGAACCCCCCAAGCCGTCTTGCAGAGCAGCCATGCTGTTTTGCATTCCGACCAGCAGTGAACGAGCGCGTCCGTTACTCCACGGCCTCGCCAGCCTCTGGCTGGGTCCGCGTTTTGGACTTCGGCCATTCTGATAGGTGGAGGGTGACATCGCATTGTTGTTCCGATTTGCATTTTCCTGGTGACCTATGAAGGCGTTTTTGTTTGTTTGTGTGCCTGTTTGTTGGAAAACACGCTTGCAGACAGCCTGGCTGATACGGGGAATTTTCGTAGCGAGTGTCAGCCGTCTGTTGGTGGGCATTCTTGCAAACACAGCAGAGCACTGAGCGCGTGGCTGGATGCCTGCCCCCACGGCCTCCGGGTGTTAAGGCAGCAGAAAGAACGTGGGTTGGCCTTGTGTGGGCGGGCATTCCCTCGGAGCGGGTGAGGCCCACCTCTGTGCTCCTGCGTCCTCGTCCCCGCGGCCCCGCAGCGCAGCTCGCCTGGCCTGCAGCACGAACTCCCCCCAATGGTTGATTCCCCCGTAATTAAATCAGCCCCGTGTTAGCATACTCTCTTAAACTGATAAGGTGAGATCATAACAGTCCTTTACGGCCCGCACACGGGTCACAGCGCGGTATGCAATCTCAGAGCAATAGATCCCCAAAGAGTGTTTTTTTTGGGGGGGTGCACACGAGTTACTCTGGCCAGTTAGACCACGACATCTTCCGCGTGCCGGGGCCGCTCAGCTGGCTGGGGGCTTGGCCTCGGGGTGGGGTTTCTCCGTCTGTCACCACAGAGAGCTGGGGGCCAGGTCATCCTTTGTTGTGGGGGACTGTCCTGTGCGTGGTAGGATGCTTAGCACCTTCCCGGCTTCCACCCCCTAGATGTCAGCCGCATCAGCTCCTCCTGGTGACGGCCAGAAACATCTGCAGACTTTGCCACCTCTCCCCTGGTTGAGACCCTCTGCCCAGGAGCCTCGCTCCGAGTGATGCTGGGGGCGCACAAAGTTTCTAGCAGGGTGCGGCTGGGACCCCTTCATGCTACACAGCCTGAGAGACCTTTGCCTATAGGGCTGTAAGGATGGATTCCCCATCTCAGGAAGACTTGCCCTACACTGCTGGGACGCTGCAGGGCTTCTCATTCCAAACTTGATGCATCCGCCCTTTCCAGAATTACACCTCTTCTCAAAGTCATGACAAACTGGTGGCCAGCCGACATTTTAACAGGACTGTCTCGTTTTGCCCCACCCTGGGGAGCACTGATTTATGACCGCGCTACTCCTCCCAGAAATCCTGACAGAGGATAGTTTAGTGTATGCTGACCCCATCTGGGCTCGGCACATGATACGATCGGAAACACAAGATCCATCTGCAACCACCTTTCCATTTCCAACAATCGACTGAAAGGAGATACGGGACTGGAGGGACCGATCGGCTGGCCATGTGAAGACACAACCAGATAAGCCAGCACGTGGACCTAATAGGACAAATGACTTAGTATTAAAAAAAAAAAAAAAATCAACCGCCTTAGTGATCAGGGAAAGTGATAGTTAGCAGAATAAAAGAGACTTAAGACTATAACAGCCGAATGCCATGTGTTGGCCTTGTGTGGATTCTGATGGGAACAAACCAATTACATTGAGTAATATCTTTGAGATAATTAGGGAAATTTTTACATTAGGGACTTAATTAATTTTGTTAGACGTGATAATAGGAATGTGATCATGCTTTAAAAAATCTTGAGGTATTCACAAGTGAAACAGCGTGGTATCTGGGTTTTGGTTTGAAATCTTTCAGCATGAAATTGTTGGGGGGATAGAGCAAGTTTAGCTACATGTGGACAGTGGCCGAAAGTGACCGATGGGTCCGTGTTGTATTGTCCGTATTCTCTTGAAATTGTCACTGCTAAACAGTTGAGTCAATGCCAGTTTTTCTCACGGCAGAGTGAGGGCTATATGGCCACCTACCAAAGAAAGTTCGTGCACCAAACTCTACTTTCTTCAGCCTGAGAGACATGTGTCACGATATTTCCTTCTGTTTGGGTTCTGGTGAATTATTTTAATCCGTAACGTTTCGCTAAACTTACTCAAGAGATAGCCCTACGTGTGTTACTAAAATGCCAAGAAAGAGCATGTGATCTGTGGCAATGCAGATTCTATGGTGACTCAAAGCTCCAAGAAACGGGGGAGAGCTGATGAGATCTGCCATCATTGAGGGATGGGTAGAAGGTCTTTGTTATCGTGGACAACGGGGTGAACATCACCACCACGTAGGAGGGAGTAACAGAGAAC
>NW_023270436.1:3155375-3214774 GCF_011800145.1 Mirounga leonina | reverse complement strand
GAAGCCGTCACAAGTGTGGGTCAAGAGGCCATGCCACGGCGGGGTCCAGCCCGGTGGGTAGAGGACAGAAAGCACAGCTACGTGCAGGGGGACGGGCGGGGATGTCATCGTCTTGCCTCGTGGCATCTCCTTGTAGGGGCCAGGCCCGGGGAGGGCTGTGTCAGGGACTGCTTGCTTCTTAGCTTAGTCCCAGCCAGCCCCCCCCCCCCAGAAAGATGCATCGGAGACCATGAGGTCGGGTAGGACGTTTGGAGACGGTCATTTATCACAACGAGATTTCTCTGACCTCCTCTCTATCCGTTTGGTCTTTGGTGAGCTTATCTGCATTACCCGGAGGCGCTCTGGGTTGGGCCCCTGGTCCTTACGCCCCCCTCGCTGCATTATTCATGTTGCCAGCTCTTGGGTGAGCATGCCGCTGATGACCGCTCCCGGGGCCGGCTGTAAAAAGACGTTGGCAACGTCCACCCTATGGCAGAGAGTGGCGAGCCCCCCAAGTCTGCCTGTTTGTTGAAGGTCTCTGCAGAGAGAATGAAGGGAATAATCCATCAGTGGAGCATCTAGAAGATACACTGGCTCCTGGGTAGGAGTTGGGTCACTTGGTCCATGCCTCGGGACGCACATGGTCCGCCCTGTGCCAAGAAGGGTCAGATAAATCACTGGGTCTCAGCCAAGGACTGTTTGACACACACACACCCCCTGCCCCAGGACATTTGGCGATGTCTGGAGACGTCTGGTTGTCATAGCTCGGGAAGGGCGCTGCTGCAATCCCCGGAGTAGAAGCAGCTAGACCTCCCACAATGCACAGCACAGCTCCCTTGCAGCCAAGCAGTGTCTGTCCCCAGATATCAGTAGAGCCTGAGTAGAGAAACCCTGATGGCAGCGAATAAAGGAAACCAGGAGGACACGCTAATGAACAGCATGGCAAGCGTGCTGAATCTACACGGAGCAGTCACGCTCACCCGCACTGCCTGTTTCCACGGGGGACGCTGCCCCGCCTCCTACCCCCTGGTTTCTGTTCTCATGTTTTCTGCCCCAGCCTTCCTGGGTTCATTGTTGTTCCTGCAACACTGGGCTGTTTTCCAGGATGTGCAGCGGATCACTACAAATCTGGCAACTAAAAAGAGCCGCCGTTTATTAGCTCGAGGTGCTGTGGGTCGAGATTCTCTATGAACCGAATTCTGGGCTTGGGTCTCTTAAGGCTGAAATCAGGTGTCAGCAGGGCTGGGTTCTTGTCTGGAGGCTCTGGGGGTGACTCTTCCTCCAAGATCCCTTAGGCTGTTGGCTGAATTCACTTCCAGTGGTGGCAGGGCTTGGGGGGGACACCCTGTGTCCCCGCTGATTGTCGGGGGGGCCCACGTTCAGGTCCTAACGGCCGCCCCTCATTTCCGGGTTCATGGCCACTCCAGTCTCAAAGACAACGACAGCAGGCGACCCCTTGTCACACGCGGACCGTCCGGTAGCCCCTCGCACCACCAGCCAGAGAACAGTCCGCTGACAGGGGCTGCAGCGAGGAGGTCAGGCCCACCCGCATGCTCCCTAGCGTGAGGCCAGCTGATCTGGGTCTTTAATTCCCGTCCGCGAGGCTCTGGGAGCAGTCCCTGGCTTCGTTTTCATGGCATCAGGGATGGGGATTGTGGGTGGCATCTTCTGAACCCAGCCCTGGGCATGTGGGACCACGTGCCACACTCACTAAGTGTTTGCTAAGTGACTCAACGTTACAGTGGCGTAAAAAGCAGAAATCCAGAATTTTATATGGGAGCTTTTAAATTCATTTTATTTCTAAGTCATCTCTACACCCAACGTGGGGCTCGAACCTACAACCCCGAGATCGAGAGTCACCTGTTCTACCGACCGAGCCAGCCAGGTGCCCCTCCTTGGATTTTATTTTCACGTCCTATCCGTTTGCTAGGGCTTCCATAACCAAGTACCAGGTGGTGGCTTAAAGGACAGGTGGGTCGTCTCACGGTTTTTGAGGCCAGAAATCCAGAATCAAGGTCCTGTCTGAGGGCTCTGAGGGAGAGCCTGGCCCGGACCTCTCTCCAGGGTGTGCGGATGGCTGGCTTCATCCTTCCATGATGTTCTCCCTGTATGGAATCCGTCTACAAACCACCCCTTCTCGGGGCACGTGAGGGCACCAGTCCTTGCCTAGGGCCACCCCGTAGCCATCCGTGAGCTGGACTGCGTCTGTGTGCATGTGAGGTCACATTCTCAAGTCCTGGGGGTGGGGGTTCAGCATATGGATTTGGACGGAAGTACACGTCCAGCCCGTAATAGCAACTAATTATACGTTTTCCTTTATTACATACTCTGCGGATCAGATTCAGCCGACTCAGCCTTACAGGGCCAGAGACCAGGTGGTACCCAGCCCCCCCGCCCCCCAAGCCCCCTCCTCAAGCCACACAGATGCTCATTCCTGCAGCAGCCATACCAGTGGATTCTAGAAGCTCAGTGGCCGTGAGGAGCCTCTAGAGAGCATTTTACATGGAGACTCTAGCCCACCCTGAGACAGAGGCATCGGGGGACAGAAATTGGGCTTTCTGTGTTCCGAGTTTGTACTCAACATTGGTTTTCTTTAAGGGACACTTCATCATCCCTGTATTACACCTGAGTCAGGCACCTTTTGAAAAGAGGGAGGGGCACATTTGGGTTTTGAACCCTGAGAAGCTGCACAGGATCATCAAGCGTAAAGGTGGCTCGGGGACAGCACGGGGAGCACCCCCCGGGACAGGCCCACGCCCGAGTCCCGCGCCGACGCCGCTCGGCACCCTGCACCGTTCCTGCCGGGGTCGCTGCTACCAACGCTAGCCTGGCGATGCGGCGCTGTCTCTGAGCATCCAAAGTCATCTCCCGACCCCGGCAACAGTGGACCCACAAGTTGGGGAGCACTGAACTAAACCACCCCCTAGACAGAGGATGAAAAAAAGCAGAGGTCCGGGAGTGACTCCGCAAGGTCACAGAGCTCGTCACCAGCAGAGCTGGACCCGAAGCCGGCTTTCCTGCACCCACCCCCCTGCCTTCCCCTCGCCCCTGGGATGCTGAGCAGAGGCGGGCTCTCCCGCCCCAGCGGGTGCCCAGCTCCTTCCCGAGAAGCCAGGCATCCTCACAGAGCATCCCTCATCCCACCACCTTTCCCCACGGGCTGTCGTAGCAACACTGCAACTCCGAGGACCCAAATTCCTGCACCGGCCACTTCCTTGAAGGACTCACGCAGAAGACGCCTCATTACCAAAATCAGCCTTCTAGACCCCGTGTCTTCCTCCCGTCTCGGACTCACGCCGATGAAGCCAGCCGCCATGCCGGTCAGCAAAAATCCTCCGATTTGTGCAAACTGTTAAGTGGAAAGAACGATTTGTAGCTTTGGTGAAACCTGGAGTCTTGAGCAAAATCCAAATGCAGCAAAACGGGTTTTCAAGCAAAGTCACATTTCATGAGGCATTTCTTACGGGCCATAACGGCAGCCGGTGTCCCCGGTAAGCGACCAAAGGGGCGACGATTTCCCGCTCTCAGGACAAGTGGGGGCTTGGCGCGCTAATGCGTCCATGATGTCTGTCCCTCCGGCGTGCCCTGGTCTCCTTGCAGCCAAGGTGACAAGTGCGTTCCGCACATCATTTGAATGCAAGACTTGGGAGAAGGTTCTAAAGGAGAGGTGCCTGTTGCTGTTGATGCGCTCTTGCAGTTCTGGGGGGCTGACGCGGACTGGGATGCCCTGAAGTTGAAAGTGCGGGTGTGGCTTGTCGACCCTTGCCTCCTCGCGTTCCCTCGCAGTGACCGATGGCGGGCAGGCTGGCGGGGCTGTGTTCTTCCAGCTTTCCAACCATGCACGAGGATTTATGTCCTCCACTCCGGGAGGTGAGCGGGGCAGGGATGCGTGTGCCCGTGTGTCCGTGTCCTTTTCTAAGCTATAGCTCTGCATATAACCAAATAGTTGCGCAGAGTTTGTTGGCAAACACGGGACAAGACGGGGGTGCCGGGGCATGATGGTGGCTACTCAGACCGACATGGGAGATAGCACTTCTAGAACTACACACCACAAAAGGCAGGTGCCTGGGACCCGGGGTGAGATCTCAGTAAGGTCTGTGCCTGAGTTCAGTCGGACGTGATCCCTGGGGGAGCCGGGGGAGCTGGGCTCACGAGAACTCTGCGGTGGGTGGGTTGGCTTTGCAAATTCCTCTTAATCTCAAGCGATCTGTTTCAGAAATGAAATTTTATGGGCAGATCCATTACAGAGGGGGACTTGGGGCCTGAAACCACACAGCGACAAAGCGCCAAAACCAGAGTGTAAGCCTGGGCGGGGGTCCCCCCCGGGCACTATCGACCCCCCGACTGGCGAGTCTGTGTTGCGGGGGCCGTGTAGCTGCATCCTTGGCTCCTCCCCACCAGACAGCACTCCCCCACCGGTCGTGACAACCAGACATGTGGACACTATGCCCCACCCCGAATGGGAATGACTAGCCGAGGCAGGCTGATGCTCCCCCTGAGCGCTTCACGGGATGCTTCTCGGTTTCGGGGTGTCCAGGGACCTTTCCCCTCTGGTGCCCTTCGCCCATCTCTGCACGGGCCACGGAAACGTGGACAGTTGCACAAGGAGTGGCGGGCTGCAGCGTGGTGGAGCGTGGGCCTCTGCAAAGGCCAGGTCTTTAATCCTGTGGCTCTCTCTCGCCTGTCTTCATGCCCGCAGAGCCAAGGTGAAGAAGGGGGTGAACATCCTGGGCGCCCAGACCCGCGAGCCCCGGCAGTGGGACGTGAAGCAGGAGATGGGAAACGGCGGCAAGCATGCCAGCACCACTGTGCTGTGTCAGCGCCTGGGGTCCAGCGCGCGCAACAGGTAAGCCCCGGCGGCGAGGGGTCCGGTGGCCGGGTCACCGCCCGGGAGGCTCGCCTTACGCTCGCATTTAACCGCTGCTTAGCAGAGCGGTTAAGCCCTCAGCCTGGGGATCTGGAGGCACTTCCATCACGGGCAGGACCCTCTGGCAGCTCCAGGCGGGGCAGGCGCGGCTCTGGTTCCGAGTCCGTTTTGGGGCTTTGAAGCTGAGCCTGGTTAGCATAGTCGGCTGTGCCTCTGGGCCTCGGGCATGCTCTCCGCCAGGGCTCAGGTCCCTGGTCACCTCCCCTTGCCCTCCCTGGATTATCGGAAGCTGCTTTCTTCCAAGTGCTCATTCTTCACACAAAGGGTGTGATGCTGAGCTTTATAATAAGAAATATGTATTTGGGCTTCATCCCTGTTCCTGGCACAGAGCTCCTGAAACCCTGAGAATTTCCTAAGTGAAGAGAGCAACAGAGGTGACTTTTCTTACATTAATGAGGTGACTTTTGGGAAGCACCTGGGTCACCCGAACCCCACCCCCAGCATCTCCCTGGAGGGCAGAGGGGCTGGAGGTTGACTTCAGTTACCATTGGCCAGGGATGTAATCAGTCTTAACTCTATCATGAGACCTCCAGGAAAACCTCAAAGATTGGGTCTCTGAGACCCATTGCAGGTGGGTGAGCCCGTGGAGATTTGGGGTGAGCGGCGCCCAGAGAGGACATGAAGCCCCACGCCCTTCCCCACACCCCGCCCTGTGCGTCTCCTCCATCTGGATGCTCCTGAGTTACATCCTTTAACCTAGTAAGTGAAGCTTTCTCAGAGTCCTGCGAGATGCTCTCGCAGATTAATCAAACCCAAGGAAGGGGGGCTTTGGAACCTCGGGTTTATAGCCGGTGGGTCAGAAGCCCCGCCTGCACTGATACCTGCAGGGGATGGGCAGTCCTGTGGGACTGAGCCCCTCGCCTGGGGGATCCAATGCCATCTCTGGGTGGACGGGGTCAGGATCGCGTTGAACTGGACGACACCGGCTGGTGTGGGAGCGCTGCTTGGTGGTGCGGGGAAAATGCACACGTCGGAGTTGGTGTCCAAACGTGAAGGATTAGACCCCAACTTGAGTGAGGAGGGATTTAAACATGGGGTGACCATCAGTGGAAATAGTATGTAAGGACATGTTATGGGAGATTCTATACAGACACCTGGGTTATTATTTAAAATAATTGTTTTCTGCGTATTAAAACAACACATACTTACTTTAGAGTATTTGTAAAGCACAGTTATACTAGGGGAAAAATGTCAAATAATGCATCAGTATTCTGCCAGCCAAGGATAACCCACTGTTAACATGTTGGTTCATTCCCTTCCAGTGTTTTATACACACAGTAAATGTGTAGTCGGTGTATTTATGTTACAAACCTGGTATCGTAACCTATACACAGATTTTAAGATGCTTTCACTTCTATTGAACACATTTTCTCCTGACATTAAATTGTCCTCAGAAAAAATTTAATGGTTTCACGGTATTCCATCATATAGATTTAACGCTGCGTAAATAACCCTACCCATGTCCTCAGACGTTGCAGTTGTTCTTAACTTTTATTACTATAAACGTTGCAGCAGTAAACCACCTTTCATGTAAAGCTTTATCCACTTCTCTTTTCGCTTAAGGTGGTTTCTTTAGAATCAAAAAGTTTGATCATTTTTAGGGCTCTTGGTACATTGTGTTTTGTGTATTTTCTTGAAGGGGGAGTAGCACTAAAGGAAAATGTATCCCATCATCGGACACATTTTCTTAAGTGAACACTGCAAGGCTGCCAAGAAAAATTTCTGCAAATTCTCCACTTTGTTTAGAAACACCCGGTTCTTTGATCACAAACCCTCTCTCCGCCGTGCTTCCTTTAATGGGTAGCCAGCGAAAACATCTGGTGTCCCGAGCAGCTTCCTGGTTCAAACACCAGCCTTTCCCCAGATCAACCCCAGGAAGGACTGTTAGCATATCACATGGGGTGAGGGTTGTGTGTCCAGATGTTTCGATTTGTGAAAAAGGGACTAGAAAGAAACGCATGCCAGGGTCCCCTCGTATTAGCAGGAAATCAGAGGCAAAATTAAATCTCTTGGATCAAATACACATAATGTCTAACTAACCCATATGATTGGTGTTGATTAGGCAAATAAAAGCAAAGGTGTTCATTAAGTGAAGTTACACATGTAAGTCATTCCTCATGACCCAGTTGGGAGCAATCTCGATGTGAGGGAGGGGAGCCCTGCGGGAGCACATCCTCAAGAGTCCCAGAGGCGACCCTGTTTGCGCTGAGTCTCTGGGAAGTCTGCTGTGGGCCAAGGTGTGTTTGCTGAGAGGGTAAGCTTCTGTTTTTTTTATTGGGAAGTCTGTTTACCAGCACAGCACTGATGGGGGTCCCATGCTTACTGCCTTCCTCACTGCACTCTGCGGGAAGCCTTGGTTGGTTCCCCTGTGGTCGGTGCTGTGCACGGATGTCCACCCAACAGAGTCAGATCCAGACCACCCCCCGTCAAGGAACCTAAAAGCTGTGGAGACCTGGGACCAGAAGGACCCCAAGTCCAAAAGGGTGCTCGTTGACATGGAAGGTGCAAGTCCCACGGGAGGGGAGGAGGGCTTCCTTCCCTCTGCCCATAGGGCGAAGGCCAAGCGCACTTGTTATCTACTGCCCTGTGACAAATTACCCTCAAGCTTACAAGTTCAGAACACCACACGTTCATTATCTCATGGTTTCCATGGGTCAGGGATTCGGGCACATCCTAACTGGGGCCCCTTCCCCAGGGTCTGTCACTAAGGGGCAGTCGGCGTCTCCTCCACCAGGAATTGTGGTCTCACCTGAAGGCTCAGCAGAGCCGACCCACTCCCAGGCTCACGTGGTCGTGGGAAGGATTCGGGTCCTCGAGGGCTGTAGGACTAGGGGCCTTGGTTTCTGGTTGCTTGCTAGGGGTCGTCCTCCATCGGGTCCAGCCTGTGAGAAGGTCCTGGGAGAAAGGGAATGCCAGCAAATGGGAGTTGGAGTATTTTATAACCTAATCTCGCAAGTGGCGTCTGCACACTCTTCCTGTATTCTGTTCATTGGCAGCAAGACTGGGCTGCGCTCAGGGGAGGGGAGTACACAGAGGGGTGGGTGCCAGGAGGTGGGGCTCCCCGGGAGTGTCAGGCTGACAGCTCTTCTGGGCCATGGAGGGCTTTCTGCAGTAGAATCTGCAGGAACAGAGAATGACAGCCTTGCAGGCACGGACAGAGGCCCTGCACTCTCTGGAATCAGGAGACTTCCCACAGAGAAGAGTGGCAGGCGACATAGAAAGGACTTGCAGAGATTCTGCCCGGAACGCAGCCGGGCCCCGAAACGGAGGGACGTAGATCCCAGGCCAGTGGCTTAAGCCGGCGCTTCCTTAGCTGTGTATCACCCATCCTCCTCTTCAGACCGACTTGCCTTCTTCATTTAACTGAAGCCAGTTGATTCAGAGGGAAGTTTAGGTTCCTGCCCAGATTAGCGCAACTAGTTAGCTGCACTAAAAAGTGATGATCCTGGCTCATTCGGTCAGAAGAGCCGTTTATCCAAGGGATGTTGTGGGGGACGCTGCGGAATCAGCTTGGAAAATGGAAGACCCCACGTGAATCTCAGCGTCAGCCGTCGCCCGCCCAAAGTCATGCCTCCTCATTGACATTCAGACCACTGCTCCCTTCTACTTTAAATTGCTCTGGGTTTTTTAAATTCATCTTTATTTTTAGTGAGAATATCCTTGAAAATCTACGGTTAAGGTACTTCTGCTGGTTCCTAACGTGCATTACAATAAGTATAAAACTGTAAGATTTATTTTAAATGATAATCCTTGTGAATAGAATAGGGGCATAATCGGTGCATATTCCTGTCATAATGGGAATACAGGCAGTGAATCGCCGGTGTGCTGGGTGCTGCCCACCCGAGTCCCCCTTCCAGCCCCCTGTCAGCTTCTGCGCACCTGCTGGGTGGTGGTCAGCTGGGGCGTCTCTAATGAAATACCACAGATCGGGGCTTAAAGAACGGACATTTATTCTCTCCTAGTTCTGGGGGCTGGAAATCCCAGATCGAGGTGCTTTCAGTGCTGGCTTTGGGGGAGACCTCTCTTTCTGGCTTTCCTGCTGTGTCCACACATAGCCTTTCCTCTGTGTGCCCTTGGGGGGTGGTGGGTGAGGGAGAGAGAGAGAGAGAGAACGGGAGATAGAGAGCGCTCTGGTGTCTCTTCTTGTAAGGACCCCGGTCCTGTCAGATTCGGACCCCACCCTTCTGATCTCAGTTAACCTTAATTATCTCCCTAACGGTCCCATCTCCGAGGACAGTCACTGCGGGGTTCGGGCTTCCGGAGATGAATTCCAGAGCGGAGTCGGGGGGGACACAGCCAGTCCCCAGCAGCAGGCTTTGCTCTGACACCCTGCACCTGCATCCTTCAGAGCACTGCCCTGGGCCCCTGGGCACTTTGCCCGCTCTTGAGACTATTGGGAAAGCGAGAGTTTTCCTCTTCGGCGGTCAGTCCTTGCACATGATGGATGGATGTGCAGGAGAAAAACCCACCTCCCTCTACTCGGGCACAGACAACCGTCAGTGGTGATGGACGCTGCAGAGCCCCCCAGGGACGCGGGAGGCTGGCACTTTTTCCGACCACACACCTTCCCTTGCATGAACGGCTTCCCTCTTCCCCACCCCTTACCTGTAGTACTCACTTACACGTGGATCCATGTCTCAGGGTCTGCTTCTAAAAAACCCAGTGTGGGATTCTCAGAAACATGAGGGTCCCTGCTTCTTTCCCTGGTGGAATGGCCTCTTACGTATACAACTGGGGGGAAGAATTTGTTAGGAAGGCTGCCCACCAAGGCCTTCCTGTCGATGGAACCCTTTCTCCCCAGAGCCCGGAACCTCTGGGCTCAGGGTCCTGCCACCATCCATCCGTAAACCCTCGGATCCGGGAGGAGAGTTGGCAACTGTCCACCCCCACACCTAATTGTGTTGCATTTCGTTTCTAGCCCCGAGATTAATATTTTAGCAGTCTGAGCATCTCCGCAATCATGCAAACTCAGTTAACAACCTCCTAGATCATAGCTCATACTCACAGGGTGTGAGGCCAATGGAGCACTTACCGTTCTGTCCAGATCCCCCCACACCGGCACCGTGAGTCTGAGTGAACCGAGCAGGAAGCAAATGTCTTTGTGTCCGCAGGAAGAGGATGAAGGATGTGGCCGGCCGGCTGCCACACAGGGCTGCACTCTGCCACGCTCTTGGTGAATGTTCCAGAGGGAGCATCTCCTGCTTGGCCTTTTATCTCCTTCCCCATGCTGAATTTTTCTTCAAACCTGGGTAGCAGGGCTGGTGTGAGCAGCTGGGGCTCGACCAAGCAAGACCCTCATAAAGCCTGGGGGGTGACCCCGACCTGGAGGGAGGTGCAGCTGACCGTGACTGCCCTCGACCCCAGTGCCGCACTTTTATCTGATGCACAATTCTACCTGGCGCTTTCCGTGAGCCTTCCTCTCTGCAGCTCAGGCTGATGCCAGAGACTCCGTGTGTCTGAACTGCAGGGAGCTCCACGGTGGAGCTCTGTGGCCGTGATGGAGGCTGGCTCCCCAGGGCGGGGGAGGTCCCCCAGTTCCACCTAAACGACTCTCCACTGAGCCTCACACCCCGTGCTTATGTTTACTGCACACATTCACTCAAATCGGTTCACTTGGGCATTTAAAATTTTTCCTGTTGGGCTTTGTTATTTATTTATTTATTTATTAATAATACATTTTTTTTAAGATTTTATTTTATTTATTTGAGAGAGAGAGAATGAGAGACAGAGAGCATGAGAGGGAGGAGGGCCAGAGGGAGAAGCAGGCTCCCTGCCGAGCAGGGAGCCCGATGCGGGACTCGATCCCGGGACTCCAGGATCATGACCTGAGCCGAAGGCAGTCGCTTAACCAACTGAGCCACCCAGGTGCCCTGGGCTTTGTTATTAAAATATTGCTGTTATAATCTCTTCCAGGAAACATAGTATCTTAAAAATAAAAATGTAAATAGCAGTAATACTCTATCCTTCATCATGCTTGAAAGTATGAAAACTATACTCTGTATACTTCATAGTGCCCGGCATTTTACAGAATGCTTTTCAGTAAATCTTTTTCATGGTTTCTCGAACAGAGTCAGCACACCACTGGGCAGGTGAAAAAAAGAAATGAAGGCAGAGGGAGGAAGCATCCCACTGAATATTTGTGCAAATGAGAAAAAGAAGTTTTCTTTTAAAATAACTTTCATGTCTGTAAATAAGTGGAAAACGCTCAGGTCTACTGCGTGAGTTAAAGGTGAACGCGTGAACAGCTACGATTCCAACATACGAACCCTGTTGCTCGTATCAGCGACATCCCTGCACCTGCTCCGGGGCTGGAAAGGGAGAGTAAACGTTCTGCGGGCCTTCAAGATGCATTAGCTCCAACTGAGACTTTATGTTGCTTCCTTGTCTTTTTATTAGCCTTATTTTCTTCCATGCCCATATGTCACTTTTAGCCTCAGAAAAACATATTCAAAAACACATTCGTAAACCCATATTCCACACCTTATGTTCGCTGTAACTGTTATTGTGCATGTAAGTATTTTTATACAGTTGGGACCAGACTGTGACATGTCTCCATTTGTAAAGTAACATGGCCAAAGCCTGCCCCAAACTTGGTTATTTACCTGGCTGGCTAACAAGTTACTAAGTAAAGTAATTACTAAGTTTCCTGCTGCAGGGCATCGTGGTTGCTAACTTTTCATAGAAATAAATCGGCAGGGCACATCTCTATACCTCTATGGCCCCTCCCTGGGCCCCCCACTTCCTGGGAGACGGCAGGGTCCCCTAGAGACTTGTAAACTCAGGCCACAGATTTGGGCGCTCAGCCCAGCGGCTGCAGGCTGAGACGCTGGCCATGTGGCGGAGCTCAGGGCCGTCTGCAGGGGCTGCCGGCCAGGTGAAGGGAGGCGGTGGGCCCTGTGTGCGCGGAGAGCAGGTCAGAGTGCGCCTGCCTACAAGGAGTGCCCCCTCCTCCCTCTGGAGCCTCCCTGGGGGGAATGCAGGCCCCGCGTTGCCCAATCTCCAGACTTCTCTAGAAAAGCTGAAAATCCAGACTGTCATGTGAAATCTCCCAGTTTGTAAACATTTGCTCAGATTTGTAAAAATCACTGTGCGGATCCCAGAAAAGGAATATTGTTGAGGAACGTGGCTCACCAGTGAGTGAGTCCTGCACGGTAGCTGCCCGTCCGAGCCCATCATGCACTCCACTTTGGAGGAAATCACACCTGCGTGCGCTAGGGGGTTGGTTGTCTGTATCCTCAAGGGGTAAAGTCTGTAGCAAACAAGCCATCCCGACCTAGATGGTCTGCCTCTTTTAGAGGGACTTCGAAGTGAGGCCAGCCCTTTGTGAGATTCCACTTCCCCCATTTTCTGCACGGGATCCCTCCTGAAGATAAAGGTGCACAGACTCCCCTGTGTTTCCAGCAGATGTTGTTAACACACGTCTGTCCTCTGGTTCCTTATTCTTGTTCGGCCCTGGCGGTCTTTAGGGGCAGCCCTCCAGGGCACCTGCCTGGGGCCTGGTGTCCCTCATCCGTCTTCTTATCGCCCACCTTCTGTTTGGCAGGGCAGCAGGTCAGCCGGCGTTCTCCAGCTGGTCTACACTGGAGACATTCCGGGTCCGTGCATTTCCTTGGACCACCAGCTAACGCCCCCCTCATCCTCCCCTCCCCCAAGCCCATCAGGCTTCAGCTTGGCTGCAGGGGAGACAAGTCAATCAGGCAGGTAATAAAAGGGCGGAAGCTTTTCAAAAAGCAAAAATCCCAGAGAACGGTGACTAAAATGCCCATTAGTATTCATTTACTCAGTCTCAATTGCAGATCTTATATTTGTAACTGTGCTCGGCTGTTTTGTTTTTGGAGGATTCTGGAATATGAATGTTCTCATAGCTGCTTCGTGTAAACAGAATCAGCAGAGCTTAGGGGAATGGTACACCAAGATAATCTGCTTTTCCCCGAAGGAAACTGCCCAGACCCAGTCTTCCCCTGAAGAAAGATTTGAAGATACCACAGAAAGTGCACCAGGCAGATTTCCGCAAATGAAAATCTCCCAGTCGGTGGCATGGGTGTGCACTCCAGGTCCCCAGAGGAAGAAATCAGAAGTGTCCCCCCACAGCCCACTCTACCTCCTCAGCAAGCTGACATCAGCCCCCGTGGCAGGAGAATTTCTTGATGTGCACATTGTGTGTGTTCTCGGTAAAATATTCCCTTCTCTCCCACGCTCAGCCTGCGCCAAAGGCTAAAGCCCAACATGGTTGAGGTTATTGGCGTGTTCTGGCATTTACAGTAACTAAACTCTCCCAAGAGAATGTGCTGGAAGCTCCTGGGAGTGGGAGAAAAGGTAGAGAAGAAGCTTTGAGGAGCTCAGTAGAAGAGGAGATGTTCCTGGAGACCAAAGGGCTGGCTCTGGCCTCAGATGTTGATCTGACGTCTGCAGTGGCCGTTGGGTTTCTCCATCCCATGGCGAAAAGCTGTGGCGTCCAGTATCCGTGGGTTTTCATCCCAGCAAGACTGCCTACAGTGGAGGGAGCCAGACTCCCCAAAGGAAATCAGCTTCTATAGAGAAAGACAAGACACTGGGAGTTAAAACCATGGCACCTGGAAGAGGCTTCGCAACTTTGGACATTTTGTGCATGTCACCCTCTGCTTCCCCAGACCCCACATGGTGAATGGCGGTCCACTCAGTTCTCAAATGATGACCCTGTGTATGAGAGGCTGTGTTTTCCAAAAATGTAGGCAACGGACACATTAGCAACGTCCCCACCTGCAAGGTCTTCTGAATGTCACTACTCACCCATTACAAGGTGGAGCCTTTGTCCTGCCCCTTGAAAATGGGGAGGCTTTTGTGACTGGCTTCGTGTGAGCACAAGGATGCTGTGTGGCTGGGGGAGTCAGCAGTCAGCCCGTGTGCAGAGACCCGGGGGAGAACCCTGGTTGGGAGACAGTGGTGTCCGGCCGGCCACCCCACCCAGCCCTTCCAGAATTCTTGCATCACAGAGACAGTAAAATGATCATTTCGTGCCGCTAAGTTTGGAGGGCAGTTTATGACACACCGACATATAACCTGAGCCCCAGGTGCCCAGAGGGTTGAACTGCCCCCCCGTCCCCCAGCTCCTCGGGGCCAGGCCTGCGTTTGAACCCTGCTCTGTCTGATCCTGCGTCTTCCAGCACCACGGAAAGCTGCCCGAGTGCAGATGCGTGGCCGGGCTTGTCCTCGTACCCCAAAGGGCCCCTCCCGGGGCCCAACCCCTCATCACCTCCAGAGGCTGACTTCTCGGCTCTCTGCACCTGAGCCTCAGTGAAGGCTTTTTCTGGCCGGAAGGGAGGGTTTCTCTCTTCTTCCTTCTGCCACAGGTTGACATGTGGTCCCCAGTCCAAAGGGAACATGTATAAAGTAGATCTATCTCAGCATCTGTCCTGGGATGACTTACTGGGGCAGGTTAAGGTGTCTCAAGCTCTCGCCAGACCAGTCAATGACTGTAGGGGGAGGCTGAGGTGCCCTCCCTGGGCCCTGGACCTGAGCAGGTGGCTCTCAGACCCATGATTTCGCCATGGAGACACCCTGCGCAATGTCCCCGATGCAGCCATCCCATTGCTGGTCCTCAGAGAGCAGCCCGGCAGCCCCGCGGTGCCCCCCTGTGTGCAACGCCCGAGGTGCTCAGAGTCCTCTGGGCCCCGCTGAGCTGCCACAAGATGCTGGCTCCATCCACCGGAGCCCCTTCAAATTCAGGAAATTTTAGGGGCCCCTGGTGGCTCAGTCGGTGAAGTGTCTGCCTTCGGCTCAGGTCATGATCTCAGGGTCCTGGGATCGAGTCCCGTGTCGGGATCCCTGCTCAGCGGGAAGCCTGCTTCTTCCTCTGCCCCTGCCCCTCCCCCCTGCTTGTGCTCTCTCTCTCTCACTTTCTCTGACAAATAAATAAATAAAATCCTTAAAAATATATAAATAAATAAATTCAGGGACTTTTGTTTAGACTGAGGGCCCTTCTCATACCTGACGGGTCTTTACGAGACAATGGGAAAGGGCGGGGGGAGTGAACCACAGCTGGCCCTTGAACAATGCCGGCTTGAAGTGCGTGGGTCCACGTACATGCAGAGAATTTCATAAATACAGCACGGGGTTGTACACGGATTCTCTCCTTACGATTTTCTGAGTAACATCTTTTCTCTGGCTTCCACTGTTGTGAGCACACGGTGTAGATTACAGTGTTCATCGACTGTTTACATCATCAGCAAGCCTTCCAGCCCACAGCGGGCTCTTAGTAGTTAAATCTGGGGGAGTCAAAAGTTATACGTGGATTGTGGATCTCACGGGGGCCAGCGCCCCTAGCCCTCTCATTGGCTCAAGATCAATCGTATTTCCCTTTTTTAAAGCTTTAATGTTCTTTTCTGCCTGAATGGGAAAAGCTTCGCTCATGCAGCGCCTCCATCCCCAAGCATCCCAGGAAGCAAAATGGTGCTGTAAATAATAGTGTGGCCTCTGGAGCCCGCCAGGCAATGTGGACCCTAGGCTCAGCTCTTCTCCTTGGGACCTCTGTGGTTTTGTGCAAACGACTCAGTGTCTTTGGGTCTTATCTGAAAATGGAATGATAAATAACAGTAGTACCTTTGTCGTGGGGAGCTCGTGGGTATTAACGATGTCGGTCTACAGTCAGTGCCCACAGAGGCCCTTGGCTCTTGTATTCTCCACGGGGTGAAGCTTCCTGAAGTTCTTCCTGACATTTTCACACGGTGGCTCCGACTTCCTGGCATTGTAACTGTGACAAGACACGGCACTCCTTCCCGTGGGGGCACGTGCCAATCACGGAGCCGCACTTTCCCCCTGGCCTGGACTTCGTCCCCAGCATTCCACCGGAGCTCGATCCTGCTCACCGTCCTCCTCGTCCCCCTGCTCTTCCTCTTGGCTCACACTCTACCTGGAGTCTCAGCAGCTGGCTGGCTCTGGGCATTGCTCCCACCCTCAGGGCCGCCCGAGGGCATAAGGGACAGCAGAGACAGATGCCAGAGAGGCAGAGGTAGCCTCCAGACACCCGTGGGGCCAATGTGCCTGGCTTTGACTATTTATAAGCCAACCAAAGGTCGAAGGCTTATTGTAATTTGTCATTTTACTAAGGCACATTTTCCGCTTCTGCTTTTATTATTTTTTGCTCTTAATTTATTATTATTATTTTTTTTTTTTTTGGAGAAGTGGGAGAAGAAAGGTGATGTAGTCACACAGTTCCAAATTCAAAATGTAGACAAGCCCACGGGCAGAAATCTCCTGCTGCCCTCCACTTACCCAGCTCCCTTTCCGGGGGCCAGCAACATCGGCACTTTATCATCTACCTTTCCAAAGACACTGTCTGCATGTGAAAGCACGCACACACTCATTCACACGCACACATACGCACACACTCATGCATGCATGTGCACACTCATTCACATGTGCACATACATGCACACTCATACATATGTCCTCCCCTACTTCACCTTTAAGCAACGTGGCTTCTTTTTTCCACCCACTCACATATCTTGTAATTTTTCCCTGTCAGCCCATGAAGTTCTTTACTATCCTTTAAAAAGCATTGGCTTATTATGGCATACAGCATCGCTTATCTAAACCAACCCCTACCAACTGGCCTTTAGGTGATTCTGTCCTCTGCTTGGAGATCCTACTTTGATCAACCTTGTCCAAACACCATCTTGCACTTTTGTGACTCTTATCTATGGGATAAATTCTGGAAATGTGCCGAGCAGAGTGGTGTGGGCATAGGTGAATGAGGACACTGACGTGTTGGCCTGACGAGTCACGCCACCATCACCCTCACCCACACGTTGCTAACAGGCCCTTGGGCCTCTCGATGCTCCTATTTTGTTTCCTCGCAGGTGACCTGGCTAGTGAGTTGCCTGAGAGCGACCCTTAACGTGGGAATCATGGTGTGGACCTCTAGGGTGTTGGTCCCAGTCCACCCCAGTCCCTCCTGGGAAGCTCTGGAGTGGCATTTGTGGCCCCGGGACCTGCCATGTTTCTGGAGTGTCCCCCTTGGGTGTGTAGTTCCTCTGCCGTGTGAACGGTGGCTGTTTGTAAACACGTGTTGTGCACAGACCCTAGTTAGGTCCCTTGTAAATTCTCACCTAAGCTGAGCTCACCTAAGCTGAACTTGTTCTTTTCAAAACAGCCCAAGTACTATGTTCTCTTTAAAGTATAATCAGATCACGGAACTCCCTATTGGTCTGAACTTTCAGGGCTTCCCACCACACCCAGAGTAAAACCCCAGCCCTTGACCGTGACCTCCAAGGCCCTTGGTGATCTGGCCCTGCCCAACCCCCTGATCTGACCCCTATGCTTCCTTCATCAATCACCCATCTTCCTTTACCCTGGCCTCTGGGAAGCCTGTCCTTTATGAGTCTAACTTGTTCCTGCCACAGGGCCTTTGCACCTGCCATTTCTTCTGACCGGACTCTTTGTATGAGTTGATCATTCTGATCTTTAGGTCTTAGCTGAGATGTCATATTCTCAGAGAGGCAGTCTGTGACCATGCACACCGATCACCTGATTGACTTTCTTTCTGGAACTCACCAATGTGAAATGACGTTGTTCGTTTACCATCTGTCCCTCCCCACAAGAATGTAGACTCCATGAGGGGCCTGCCCATGGTTTTCACCTCTGTATTCTTATCTAGATCAGTTCCTGGCACAGAGAAGAGACAGAATACTCACTGAGCAAACGAACACATGAATGGCCTTTGCAGTGATATGTTGACTTGGGTTGTCTTGTCTGTGGTTTAGAAGAGGAGCCAGGATCACCGAGCTCTGTGTTAAGAATATGAAGGTTATTTGCTGAACGACTGGGTAAATGAACAATGCTTGTTATGCTCTGTGGAGTTAGATTGTGCAGATGAAGGCCTATGTTCAGGGAGTTTGCATATGCTAGAAGGATGGCGTCTTGGGAGCAGTGAGGGGGTGCCCCCAGGCGTTGGTAGGGGCTTACAGTAGAAACCAAGCCCACCGTCATGCTCCAATACTACTTAACCCCGCACCTGCCGTCCCCTCGGGTTCTCATCCTCTCCAGGGCTGGAATAAAGGACAGGGGACGTAGCGTTCACCCAGTGAGGGATGCGTGAAGCCATTTGCTTGCCAGTGTTGAGCTAAGCACTGCCAGACAAACAGACATCTTCTTGAGATGGCATTCCAGTTGGCAGGAACCTCATAGCTTTGCCCAAGGCTGAGGCTTGCTAGGCAGTCGGAAATACAGCTCGGCTTCATCTTGATACTTCATGCCAGGCTGGCACCTGGAGCTCAGACCTGCAGGGAGCAGGAAGGCTCCGGCTGTTCCCCCAAAGGCTTGGGAAGTAGGGAGTCTTCCGGTGTTGCCTTCCGAATACCTGTGAAACCCTCATGGAAAGGAAGCTTCCGACTACCTAAGCCTGATTGGAGGGTCTCAGAGTGTTAACCTGAAGTATTGTATTTGCACTCGTTAATCAAATAATTATTGAGGGTTGCCAGGCACTGAGGATATTAGGGTTCACCGGACAGCTATGGACCCTGACCTCACGGGATTCATCGTCCACTTGAAAAGTTGAAAAAATAAGTCAACCATAACTATGGCAGGAAATATCTCGTTGCAACCCTGGCAAACACTATGGAGAGGCGTGTGGTAGTAAAGAACTCATAATCAGAGCAGGTATCGCTTAGGCTATGGGTCAGTTGCTTCTGTAAGAGACCTTGTTTAGGGCTGCGCACATTAAAGTGTATTTTTCTCTCCTGGAGGAGTCTGGGAAGATTTGGTGCCTCCGCTCTGCATTGCCCTCCGAAGCCCAGCTTTCACCTCTGTATTCTTATCTAGATCAGTTCCTGGCACAGACCCTGGTCTCCGGCGCAGGTACCCCTAGGGGCTACCCTGGCTCCCAGGATCCCAGGTGGCACACCAGCCTACGGAAGCCCAGCCCACGGGATGGCGGA
Organism: Mirounga leonina; assembly: GCF_011800145.1. NCBI lineage: Eukaryota > Metazoa > Chordata > Mammalia > Carnivora > Phocidae > Mirounga > Mirounga leonina. The sequence continues at coordinate 3,195,955 of NW_023270436.1, read as the reverse complement.
GAGGGTGGAGGGCAGGGGAGGCCAGCCCACGGAGACGTGGCTCCTTCTTTATCTGAAGAACAATGGGAAGGCTTTAAACTATTCTAAGAGTGTGGTAGTACCAGCACATCTATGTAAACAGTACGGTCAGTGAATATATAGAAAACAGACGGGGGTGGTCCGAGAAGGCCAAGGTGAGGAGAGAGGTCTGCGCTAGCCGCCGCGGGCTTCCAGCACGCACCCCCGCACATCCGGACAACTCCTCTCCCCTCTCCCCTGCCACCTTCTTGTCGACGAGCACCATGCTTTCTGCAATGGCAGCCCAGCTCCCCGACTTGGCCAGACACTTGAGGTCTTTGTTCAGGACGAAATGCAGCAATACTTCCCAGAGGAGGAAAAAAAACAAAACAAGAGTGTGGAAGAGAGGCAGTCTCTTAGCTCCAAAGATTATTCTGATAGCTTTAAATGAGTCCTTCAGACCCCTGACTTGGTTCTCTTCTCAGAGACCCAGTGACAGGCTGTTCTGTGGGCTGTTCTGCCTGCCTTTCTTGGGCAACCTGATACCTTTTTCCTTTCCGTTTCCCACATCACATTAATTCTTCGTAAGTGGTCCTTATTATTCCTTACTTGTTCCATCTTGGGTGCACTATTTCCTCGCCAGTGGTGTATAAACTAGGCCAGCTAAATGGCACAAACACCTCATCCATCAAGCCTTTAATTTTCCACCTTGGGAAGAAGTGCAGAGGCTCCAGTTAAAGATAAAACCCAAGTCACCTGAATACTCCGCCGGCTCCTCACGTTTCTGCACGGGGGAGCAGACGGTGGTCACCACACAGGTGCAGATCGGCTCATGCCAGAGGGTCCGCGGCTGGGACGGAGACCCTCCCCAAACCCCTGATGAGCAAGACGGAAGTCGCTTTCTCCTCTGTCCCACGTTTGAGTTGGTGAGGTAGCTGCTGTCTGCAGAAGCATGTAAGCACAAAGCACAAAGTTTGGGAGTTACTTTGTTGCCTGGTAGTAGGTAACTCACACAGTGTTCTTTCAGACACTCCAGGATTGTTTATATGAAGGGCTAAGATTAAAAATGATACTGGATAAGGGTATGCAAATTGTAAGACCTAGAAGTTTCTCAAGACGTTATGGAGCTTTATCATTTGCAATAGCATCTCCATGGATAAATTGAATTTGATCATCACAGCAAACCTTTGGGGGTTGGATAGGGTCCTGGCTATTGTCTTCTTGTTACAGGTGAAGAAATGGAGATCCAAAGGCATTCGAAGTAATTAATCCAAAAGCACCTGGCAGGTTAAGAGGAGCAAATGATATTCTACCTTTGAATCCTTTGTTCTTTCCAAGAAACTCACCACCTCTTTGGGGATTCCTCTTTGCAAAACTGAGAGCAAAACTTTGGCCCCTAAGAGCCACGTGAAGGTCAGTGATGTAGCATAACCTGAATAGATAAAAGTTTTAAAGAAATCAATAGCCACCGCTGATCTTTCGGATTCCCTGCATTGTAGGGGTTCAGATTAAAGGAGTCTGCAAGACAAGGTTGCATCAGAACAGAGTAGTCTAGTATGGAGAACGATGACTGACCCTTGGTATGCATAACTCTGACAACTCTATTGTTTGGGGGAGTTTTTCCTAAGGAACTTGTTGACTTTTTGGACCTGAACACATTGTTTCTTTCCTCACTTTATTTAAATGTGTTGGGTTGGGTCATTTTATTTAAATGTCTTGGGTCGGTTGGAACGGAACCATTACCTGAAATTCTGAAACGTTGTTAGCCCTGCGTCGAGTGCCGCAACCCTACCACGTGGGAACCCATCTGGAATGCTGGTATGCACTTTTCCTTTCCCCGGTCTAGAGCATGTCCGGCTCCCATAAAAAAACCTATGATACGATTTCTGAGGATGAACGGAAGTAGGATGCTGTTCTTGCATGACAGGACCTTACATCAGGGGAGTAGGGGGGAAATAGCCACACCACCGGCTGGGCTGTAGTGTCATGTCGGTGATATTGGGGGATGCTTCCAAGCGCAGACCCAGGAATAAGACATCCAGTGGATTCCAACCCCTCGACTTACTGACGGGACATTGGCAGGTTACCGAACTTCTCTGTCTCAGTTTTCTCATCTGCAAAACAGGGATGACAATAATAGCATCTCCAGTCCTACAGTTTTTAAGATTTTATTTATTTATTTTTGCGAGAGAGAGAGAGAGAGCACGTGCGCGCGCGTTAGCGGGGGGGAGGGGCAGAGGGAGAAGCAGGCTCCCCTCTGAGCCAAGAACTGAACTTGGGACTCGATCCCAGGACCCAGGGATCATGATCTGAGATGAAGGCAGATGCTTAACTGACTGAGCCACCTAGGTACCCCCTCCTACAGTTGTTTTGGGAATTAAATGAAAGAGTTTGGGGCGCCTGGGTGGCTCAGATGGTTAAGCGTCTGCCTTCGGCTCAGGTCATGATCCCAGGGTCCTGGGATCGAGTCCGGCATCGGGCTCCCGGCTCCTTGGGAGCCTGCTTCTCCCTCTGCCTCTCTCTCTCTCTGTGTCTCTCATGAATAAATAAATAAAATCTAAAAAAAAAAAGAAAGAATTTGTACCAGTGCCTGGCATGCATTAAGGATAAGTGGTATTATTGGGGTTCCTGCTATTTTGGGGGTTGCAAGGACAAGAACTGGAAACTGTGAGGGGGCCCATAGCAGATAGATGTGTCATTTGAAGAGCAAATTCGGTTCATTGACCCTGCAGAAGACATCCAGTCCTGGTTCCAGATCTTCCCGGGGAGACTCAAGCATGGCTCGTCTTCTAAGACCCTTCCCCACGTCAGAACAGTAGAACGCCTCCTTCGGGGAACGGTCCACCCAGAGCTGGCTTTATCAAAAATGTTCTTTTAATTCAAGAGAGAGAAGAGCCAACCCAAACTGAATTGAGAAAAAGAAAAAAGAAGAGAAGTAGAACGCTAGGAGTCAACTTGTGTCCGTACGATGGGGGTTGGCTTCGAATGATGTCAACCGAAAATGGCGTTCTCCATTTGAAGGTGTTGGGTTTATCTCTGCTTCCCTCCCCTGGAGTCTCACATTCCATGCATCACATGATGACCACATGAGCTTCGGCCTTATGACTTCCCAGGGTCCAGTCCAGCAGCAGAGAGAAGCCGTGTTCCTGTGGCCAGGCCAGAAGCTCCAAGGTCCTTTCTGCCTTTTTGGTCCCAGACTGAGCACCTGTGTGTGAACCAAGCTTGGCGCCTTGAGGATGTGCTGCGCTTGGATTGGCGTCATGTGCCGCACCTCTGGGCTGCATCTGCGTCGCGTGCACCAGGAGGCAGGGGTGGGAAGAATCCCGAGGTAAAAGAAGCAGAAACCAACATCCATCACACAGCCCTTCCCAGGCTGAGACCACAGGCGAAGACATTTCAGGAGGGGCCGGATTTAGGGAAAAGTGGTGCTGGGGATGTCTTTGCTAAACAGTGGGGGTGCTTCATTTCCTTCCAGAAACATCCCTCACTAATGCCATCTTGCATAGTCCTAGAGAACAGTGAGTCCCTTGCAATGTCAGACCAAATGCCTTTCGTGGAGCGGAACCAGTCCACGATGAAGACCTTTCGTGTAACTTCGTGGAAGGCAGCAGTTCCCGTGAGCAGGGCGCGTCCAAGTGTATGAAATGGAAGAAAAACAAACCATCGATGGCTTCTGGCTTCTCCCCAACAGTCCTATTATTCATGCTCACACCCTCTTCCACCAAGGAGTTTTTGGTGGTTTAGAATATTCTGGGAAGCCAAGACAAATCTCCAACAAATCATACTCGCACATACTTTGATGGTGCTTTCCACACACTGGGCATTTCTCAAAGTCCTTTATGTACTCTCCCTGCATGTCCACACCCCTACCAGGTAGCTGCTCTGTGGTCTACAGACGGGACCCCAAAGCACACAGAGATGAAGAAACTCCCCGGTGTGCGCAGCTGGTAAGCACTGAGCGGGGACTTCAGCCCCGGTGGCCCAGCCTGCAGTCTGGTGGTTCCCGGCTCGCAACACTCACAAGGACATGATGAAGGCAGGGAAGTGAGTTCAAGGCCAGAGTCGGCTTGCTCTGACAGATGCTTTGCAACTCAGGATCCTTGCTGGGAGTGGCCCCGATGCACCGCTCAGGCTTCCCGCAGCCTCAGAGGGCCAGCACTCCTCCCAGCCGCGAGATGCAAAAGTGCTGTCTCTCCGGGAAACAGAAAGTCTGCCCCGAGAAAACGCAGTCAAGGTGAGACCCGAAAGGAATCGCTACGGGGGGTGACTCTGTGCAACATGCTGCAGCGTGTGCTTTTATGCACCCCTTTATCACCTATGCGTCCAGATGCTTCTCTGTGCCAGGCACTCGCTCCCCCAGGCCAGAGTGCCCCAGGGAGACCAAGACCTTTCTGTCCCGTGGCTTACTGTCCAGGGAGGACAGAGGAGGGGGACTAGAAGGGCAGAAAGGACCGTAAGTGTGTGCTGTGCCAGGAGGAGGTAGGCACGATGAGGGAGACTGAGGCAGGGCATGCTTGGGCCGGTAAGCCAGGTCCCCTTGGAGTGGTTCACATCTGACAGCTGAAAGAATCCAGAGTGAGCCTCCTGGCTCTGTGGGGGAAGGGCGTTCCCAGCAGAGGGACAGACGAGAGAAGGGTGTCAAGGTCAGAGAGGAGAGTAGGGACCATTCATGATGTCATCATCAGTCAGGACAAGCATGTCATGGGCTTAGGGGTCTGGTTTCTTGCAAAACTCAGTTCAAGTATGGAGTTTATTCCCCTCTCTTACAAAGACGGGTGTTAAAAGCACTAATGACCTCCGGAATGGGGGAAAAAGAGAAGGTGCTCGCACCTCCCTTAACAAAGGGACACGAGTGCGTGTATGTATGTTTCTCAAGAACGCATCTGAAAAGAGCAGGACGGAGGATTTCCTACCCAAGGAATAAAGAGAAGAGCAGGGGGCGGATGGAAGCGAAAAGAAGCACAATTTACGTTTTCCATTTATGCCATCAGCTTTTTATTCTCTAGGTGACACCAAGACAGAGCCCACTCCCGATGTGGCTTGTGCAGACGGTAGTAAAACCTGACAGGTAATTTGGTGAATCAAGAGAGTCAGCAACCATCTGTTGAGGATGATAATATTCAAGGGGTTTCATTGTTTCCATGAAAACTTACTTATGCTGGGCTCGGATTAATTTTTCATTGTCTCCAGTTAAATGAGGATTGCTTACACAGCTGCCTCAAATAGAACCTTGATTGCATGCCGTCTTTTGCCAAAATCATGAAAGACCGGGGGAAAAAGAGGAAGTTAAGTAAAATCAAAGACGAACTTCAGACGTAGTGAAGTCACTGGCGCCCCGCAGAGCCCCTGGACTCTTTCCTCGTCCACCACATTCCCTTTTGATCAGCGCTCATGCTCTTTGATTATCATGCTGTTCCCATGAGCAGGGAAGGTGGAGATGGAGAGAACCTGGCCATATTAGGAAAACTAGGAAAAAGCATCCCAGCCAGAGTGAATCCAGCTGCGGTTATTTTCTCGTTGCAAAGCCCCTTAGCACCAACGAGGACTGGACGGGTACAAGAAGGAAGATGCCAGGGGCGCCTGGGTGGCTCAGTCGGTTGGGCGACTGCCTTCGGCTCAGGTCATGATCCTGGAGTCCCGGGATCGAGTCCCGCATCTGGCTCCCTGCTCGGCAGGGAGTCTGCTTCTCCCTCTGACCCTCCTCCCTCTCATGCTCTCTGTCTCTCATTCTCTCTCTCTCAAATAAATAAAATCTTTAAAAAAAAAAAAACATAAAAAAAGAAGGAAGATGCCAGGACTGGGGGGCACACGCGCGCGTGAGCACGCACGCCACGGTCACGCTGGAGCTCAGCCATTTGCGATGTGCTTCTGTTGTCAGTCCCCTTTGCAAACGATTAACACCCCGTGAGCGCATTCAGGGGCCGCCACACGTCTTGTTCTGACATGCGTGTCCGGGAAGAGCTGCCCCGATGAATGAGGCTCGGGTGAGACCTCCTTCCAGAGTCTGGTCTGTGTTGCCTCCTTTTCTGGGCGTGTGCCGCCCCCGTGGACGCCTCAGTGGATGTCGTGAACAGGAACCCGCCCACGGTGGCCGGACCAGCCGCGTGTGTGTATACCTCTGACGCTGGGTCTGGCCAGCTCTGGCAGAGGACGCGTTCCCCAGCGGGTCTTACCAGTGTTTATTATTTTAAGCCCGGCCATTTGCAGCATCGGACTCGTCCCTGCAGACATATGTGCCGGCAGCCCCTTTCCTAAGGGGTCAGCGGGTCATCAGCAGTGGGCAGGGGCAGCGGTGACGTGTGGTGACCTAGACGACGGACACCCACCACCACGGTATTCTTAACCGCACCCACCACCCTGTAGCTCACACCCTCAGGATGGATTCATCTTCGAACCGGAAGTTTGTACCCTTGGACCGATGTCTGCCCAGCCCTGCCCAGCCCCTGGCAACCACCACGCTACCCTGTTTCTGTGTTTTCAGTTGTTTTTTAACATTTCACATCTAAGTGATATTCTGCAATATTTGTCTTCCTCTGTCTGACTTACGTCCCTTGGCGTAAGGCCCTCGGGTCCTTATGTTGTCCCAAATGGCAGGATTTCCTCCTTCCTCACAGCCGAGCAATATTCCGTTGTGGAGACAGACCACATGTTCTTTACCCATCAGCCACACAGACCTGGGCTCTTAAGCCCATTCTTTACTGCTTCTTCTCACTTTGGGGAGAAAAAACTGGCAAATGAGGAGGGGGTACACCACCATGTGTACCCAGAGGTTGTGGTCCTGGCCCCATGTGGAATGGGGGCACTGGGGGACATGCCCCCCCCAGCAGGGTTCTTCATTCCCAGGCGTCCTGGGACCAAAGCTATGTTTCTATGAAATAATGCACTGAGCTCTTGGATGAGCATCTGCTCCCAAACCTTGGAAACATGCCTCTTGTAAACTAACTGGTCCATAAAGGGATTGAACCGCGCCTCTGGGCACCATGCACTCTGCTCTTATTAACTCAGCTCTCTGGCCTTTCCCTCCTGAAGTGGCTATTGATCTTCTAAAAGTTTTATGATCTCATCTCGGGGTTACAAAGAGAGCTGTTGCCTTGACTGCCCCTAGGGTATGGGATGAGTCCTCCTTCCTCCAGCTAAGCAGCTCTTTGCCCTCGGGGCCCGTCCTCACTGCCTTGTTGGAAGCCCTGGAGTCCCACCTCCCTCATGGCTGACCTCACATGACTCCGCGGGGCCTCCAGCTACCTGTGGCAAAGTTCCCTAAACGCCATTCATGATTCTTGCCATATCTGCAGATCAGAAGTACTGTTACTATTTAGCGTTTCATATTAAAGTCAGCTCATCCTTTTTGCTACTTAAATAAATTTGTTTCAAGGGGAAACTTTGTCATTACTGAATATGAAAAACCCAGTATCATTTGCCATAAATAGAAGGGAAACATACAAGTAAATGCAATTAAATGCTTGGTCTGGAGCCCACTTCTCTCCACTCCAGTGGAGCCTTGTGATCCTAAGAGCTTCCCCTCCTCCTCGCTGATGCCCCAGGAGAGCTTTCGTCTTAATCCTTCTCTTTTGTATGAACAGAAGGATGCATTTGAAATGAGAATGTAGGTCATGCCTTAAAGCCAGGCTGCGTGCCTCCCACCTCCCAACCCTAGACAGTCCCACGTACAATAATCTTGAGTGCTGCCTGCTGTAGGCACACCCCACCGTGGGAAGTGTTGGGTGACCAGATGGCGGGGTCTTGCCCTGACATCCCAGGCCCCCGTCAGAAGGCCACAGCCAACAAGTGAACATGAATGCTTAGCCTCTCCTTAGCATGTCCCCCGCCCCCGGAGTGGGTCTGCCTGCTGGCTGGCTGGCTGGAGAGCAGGGGCCTAGGAAGGAACCCCTCCCTGCACGTTTAGGCTCACACTGCACAGACTGATTCAACGTTTCTGCTCAGACGTCTTCCATTCAGTCTGTATCGATCATCATAACATATTGCTCTAAAATTTTTTGGAAAACTGCCACTTTGTGCAAAAATCCTGGGGCAGGGAGGCCATGAACAATCCTCTTGCGTGACCCACTCCTCCAAACAAACACCTTGACTCCTGGTTCGCTAGTCACAGAAGTTTGGAAAATCATGCAGTTTATACCCTCTTCCTTGGAGCGTCCGGGACCCATTACGCAGCAAGGCTCTGATAAGTCCTGTAGCAAGGAAGCTTCTTGCTTCCCAGATGTGTTGGGTGGCAGAATCGCTGGCCCAAAAGGTACACCCAGAGAGCCCACTCAGAGAAATGATGCACTCACTGTTTGTGCTGCCCTCCATGCAGGGCAGGTGAGAGAGAAGGATGAGAAGCCAAGCACCTGCCTTAAAGGGCTTAGTCAGCAGGGAAGTGAGGCAGCATGGTACTGACCCAAATCAACCAGGATGACAGTCCCGTTCCACTGGGCTGCACGAACCCAAGGGGAGATGAGGATGGCCTGGGTGCAGTCAGGGAAGGCTTCCTGGAGGAACTGTAACCAGTCCAGGCCTGGATGTGCAGCTTAGATTTAAGTGAAGAGGAAGGGGAAGGCCAGAGGAAGGCCACAGCTCAGGCAGAGACCACGGAGCACTGCCTTCCAAGCAGTGAGGACAGATGCCGGCAGACAAGAGTTCAAAACCCACCACGTGCGGAGGACTAACCTCCACAAGCCTTGGAACGGAGTAACACTGGGGAGAGTTGGTGGAAGCATGAAAACATCACCCATGTAAATGTCCTGGCCCAGATTCGTCTGAGTTCCCCAGAGCCCGGTGAGAAGGAGCCCAAGCTCTCAGTCCAAATTGGGGAATTGGACATTTTATTAATTCCATGCAAAGGATTTTAAATCAACACATTCTGCCCAAAAAAATACGTAGATTTCTGAAGTCTGTTGGAAAGGACAGAGGAGCGTCCCCCATGGCACCAATGCCCTGGGCTTGGAGGCAGCGGCGAGGTGGTTCTCGAGGTGAGAGTGCCCGCCCCTCTCTCTCAGGACGGACGCCCTCACTCACCCGCCTTGCTGCACGCGGTTACGGGACTTACCCCACAATGGCAGCATTTCTCAACCCCGGCTCTCCGGACACCCTGGGCAGGACAGTGCTTGGCTGTGAGGAGCTATCGCGTGCCTTGTAGGATGTTCAGCGGCATCGCTGGCCTCTACCCACTGAGCGCTCTTAGCGCTTCCCCCACCCCAGTTGCGACAAGCAGAAATGTCTCCAGAGATCGCCAAGCGGTTTCCTGGGTGTGAGGGCAAACTAACTGCTGGTTGAGAACCAGTGGTTTGCAGCCAGCACGTTCCACTCTCCAGAAGCTGAGGGTACTCATGAGAAGTAAAGGGAAGTCAAGTTAGCGGGAGAAGCCATCAGGGCTCTGGAGCGTCAGGGATCAGGGGGCAGATACAAAAGCATTGCAAGTGAGCAGTGTGGACGCGGGCCAGCGCGGATGGGGTCCCCGTTCCTGAAGTTTGTTTTCTTTCTTTTTAAACTGCTCTCGAACAAAAGAAATGTTTAAATTGCAAATCACAGCGAGCTCCAAAACACAGCCAGTGCTTGAGCAAATGCGCAGCATATGTGGGGCGATGGGGCCCCTTGCAGCCCTTCTGCCTCCATCAGTGAGAGAGGAATCCCTCTTTAGTGCCTTTACAAAGGGCACTTTGCATCCGTGGCTTGTGGGATGGTGTGGCGCTCACTTTGGCTTCCCTTTGAAGGGGGGTGACTCTCACCATGGCAGTTAGGAAAAAATCCCAGGCTCCTTGAACCTGAACCTCTTCCCCCATCTTCAAAAATGCAAAGTTCGCCATCATAATGACCAGCCAGGATATTAGACACATTTGAGACCCAGCTGGAGTGTATTTCAGAGCCAGGCAGCTGATGTCAATTTTCCCGACTTCTCATCTTCTCTTTTTACTGTGTTAGCCGGAGGGGGCTCTGCTTCAGGCCGATCTGAGTGGTGCCAAGTCATAAAGGACACAGTTATGAGGAAGCGGGAAAAAACAGATGTTTTATTCACATTCCCCGAAGAAATGATTTGGGGGTGATGTATAGCGGATGGTTCTGTGCCATTGAGGAAAGGTGGCAAGACGTGGCGTTGTGAGCCCAGCAGACCCAAGCATGAGCCTCCGCCCTGCACTTACTCAGTAGCCACGAAGACGTGCGGCCGACGGGGAGCCAGACTTCCAAGGGTCAAGGATTAGAGCGGCCCGACCCCAGGCCGCAGGGACCACGGGGCTTTGTTGGGGACCCAGGGGTGGAAAGAAAAGGTCGAAGGTATTTGCAGCCCAGGTAACAGACATGGGAGTAATATCAAGAATAAGAAAAAGAGAAACAACCCAACTGAAAACAGGGAGAGTATGAACAGGGTATTTGCCGAAAAGGAAATCAAAGTGACCAATAAACTTTAGGGAAAGGGCTCCGCTTCTATGGGAACTAGGGAAATGTACATGAAAACAACAAGATCCTGTTTCTCACCCATCCGATCAGTTCAGTTCAAGCCTTTAATGATCTCTCATGTTGGGGGTGTAGGAAAAACAGACTCACACAGCCCGTTGTGGGACTGGAAGTTGGTACAGACTCTTTGGAAAACAACTTGGAATTTTCTGTTCAGTGTGTAAATGTCCAGCACTGAGGAGGCAACAGTCCTACTCGCTAGTGGTTACACTGGAGAATCCACAGGAGACATCAAGACTTGACTCAGCGAGGTTTTATTTGTAAAACACTGCAAACAGCCCAAATGTGCGTCAACAGGGAAATGGCTAATTAAATCAGTATATACTACTGACTTCCAAACATGTTTGGTTTTGTGCTTATGATTATAGATCACTTTGAGCAATAGTGGTACCATCGGTTAGGCGAGGAGAGATCCTGAAAACAAGTGCTTGACGCTGGAATGAGCTAAGGGCGAAAAGCGTAGAGAAGGTGTCCCACTTCAGTGGTGCCGGGGGCCGTCGGAGTTGTTTTTCTACCTTTTATGCATATTCCGCTGTGTTCTGAATGATTCGCAAAGTTAATTATCGCTGCAGAACAGGCAACCCCAGTTGTCATTTCCAGTTGCCCTGTTTGTCTGTGATTTGGGGAAGCCTCGGGAGGACTGCGGGGGCTGTCGCTGTGGCATTGGTGGGGTCTGCTCCCCGGCAGCCGCAGCGTCCGAGATGGGCCCGTGCCCGCGGTTGGCTGTTGTCGGCGAGGAGCTTGCCGGGGCCTTGGGTCCCCGTGAGGCTCCCCCGCGGCTCGGTGGGCGGCTCCGCACGGCGGTCTCAGGGAGCCAGGGGCTGGCTTTCCCCAGAGCACAGAGCAGGGGCTGCTGGGTGTCCCTTCGTTTCTAAACCACTTGATTGAGGTTTGACTGGCATGGGAAAAGCTATACATACGTGATGTACGCAACCCGTGAAACCATGACCGCTGCGGAGGCCACAGACAGACCCCCCACCTCCCTCGCTGTTGTCGTCACTGTGACTGTGTGTGTGTGTGTGTTCGCACGCCACGTCCTCTTAAGGCTCAGGTGTGGGTCCTAGTCCCACAGCATCACTTCCTCCTGCCATATCCTCTTTGGCAAAACCCGTCCCAGGACCAGCCTAGATTTGGGGGGGGACCTAGAAGGCAGAGCTCATGACTGCATGAGCAATGAGTCAGCTGTTTTCTTGCTTGTCACCATGAGACAGGCTGGTCATTTGTTTTAAGCCTGAGTTCTTGAAACCAAGGAACCACAGATGTGGGAAATGCATGGTCTAGGACATCACTATTGAGGTCGTAACTTGGCGCAATCCCTTTGGACAGCAGTCCCAAACATGGGCAAGATGAAATGTTATATGCCCCACACCCATACCCCAGCAGGTCCCCCTGTAGGAATGCATAGGTTTGAACAGATGCACAGACATTCCTCATGGCGTGGTCTGATGGGCTGGAAACAACAAGTCAAGTAAATTCTAGCACCTCCATTAACTGGAATATTACGCAGCCATGGAAAATGAGTTGTGTGTGTGTATCCACTGACCTGGAAAGTTCTCTAGGAAATATTGCTAAGTGAAAAAAGCAAGGCACTGAACAGGAGGTGTGGCATGTGAACCCTGCAGGTTAACAAAATGAAGGATGCTTCGGCATGTTTTGGTGGATGAACCTGGAGGACATGATGCTGAGTGAAGGAAACTAGTCACAATAAAGACAGATGCTGTGTGGTTCCACATCTGTGAGGTCCCTGCACTCGTTGGCGTCACAGGGACAAAAAGCACCATGGGGGGTGCCGGGGACTGGGGTGCACATGGGGACTTTGTGTTCAACGGGGACAGAGTCTCACTTTGCCAAGATGAAATGGGTCCTGGGGACAAAGGTGGTGGCGGCTGCAGAACGTTGTTCGCTCAAAGCAGGGGCAAGATGGGAAGTTGTATGTTATGTGTATTTTACCACAATTAAAAAATAAAAAGGTGAAAATAAGATAAGATAAAAGTATATCCTTGCAAATGGACAGCAGATCTCTGGGAAGCTATACAAGGTGAAGGGAGCTGAGAAATGAAGAGTCAGGGATGGGAGTGAAGCTCCATTTCAACATCTTCTGTTTTCTGGTGTTTGGTTTTTTGTAACTGTGTGCACCTGCTACATTTAAAAGTATCTTTCTGAGGTGTCAAAAAATGGCAAATAATTACAGTAGCCAAATATACCCTAACAACATATGTTATAAATATATAAGGCATGCTGATACTTTATATTATGTATTTATATGAATATATTGTGTTTATATAAATACAGTGTGTACATTATAAAGATATACTTAGCAGTATATATTTAGCAATCTCTGACCTAGTTTGCAAGACCAGAATTCTGCTCCGTTGTGGGTAAAAGGATTGTCAGCTCCAGGGTGAACTGGGATCCGACTCGCATTTTCCCATTATTACCTAAGCAGATAAACCCGCCAAACTGTCCTCCTGACTTAAATATTCCTTACTGATGTGGGAGATGTTTTCCCCACATCTTCCTCTTTTTTTTTCCTTTCTTTTTAAGAGAAACAATCATGCCTTTTGTGGAAAGAAACTTGGGGCCAGTGTTACACGGGAAGCAAAGTGAAGCAGAAAGGAGGATGTTTCTCAGGTAGAGCGGGTTTGAAGGCACTTGATATACTACATTGTAGGGAAAGCTCCGTGCGGCAAGCAGGCTGGGCTGATGGGCTTCTTTGCTTTGCCCCCACTTCTCTTTCTCCTGAACGCATCTCTCCAGCCTCTTTGGGCTTCCGTCCCGGTGACCTGTCTGCAGCACCAGCTGCCCAGGGTTCCAAGACTGAGAAAGCGAGGGAGAGAGAGGAGGGAGAGAATGAGTCCTCCTGGCAGGTGCTCACGGCCTCTGGGTGCAGAGATAATGGCGTGAGGGGGGCAGGGGGGACAGGATGCCATGCTAGGGACACGGGGAACATCCCCAGAGTATCACGCAAGATGACTTGATTTGGATCATGCACGTGGTAACATCAAATCAGTCACATCCCAAAGAGAGAGCCAAGTGATCTTGTGCCCCTGGTGTCCGCTGAGTTCTTCTGACCGGGGAGGTTGCGGTGCAGCCGAGGGCTCGGGGCTTGTCTCCTGCATCATGTCTGATGAGCCATTCACCTGGCTCATTCCTTCCTGGCAAGTGGACCTCACATCCAACTGGATGTGTTGATATAAAATTCTGTGTTCGATACATGAATATAAGTTTAAGAAAAAGGCGAGACCATTTATAGGAGAAACACAAAGTAAATAATAGAACACAGGGGACCTAGATTTGGCCAAAGGGCATGCCCGTGGTGTGTTCTGAGTTTGAAGTTTGGAGACCGGCACCGAAGGACCGCACTGCGGGGACAGATGCACCTCACACCGGACGACCGTAACGTGTCCCATCTTCCAGATGAAGAAATGATCCAGGGTCTAGGGTATCAACAAATAAAGCTCCAGCAACGGATGGCTGTAAGATCCCCTTAAAATAGACGTGTATGTGTGCACTTCTCCATCTAGTTACCAAGTTATGGATGAATAATGGGGGATTGTCAGTTGTAAATCCTCTTGGGAGGCAGCTGGAGCTGGACGGCTGACAGGACACCAGCCTGTATCGTGCTCCTCGAGGGGTCCTGGGTGTTCCTGCTGGTTCCTGACATTGAGAGGGGTCAGCAGACTCCCCAGCTGGATAGAAAACACAGGCAGCTCTCCTGATGCAAGGCACAAAGGCAAGAGACCCAAGAAAGAAAGCAGGACTTAGCACAGAGTGTGAGGGCCCCACCTATCAGCCATCTCCTGGCAACTCCCCTGCTCCCAACCCAGAGACGGCCTTCCTTGGCCCTCGGGATCAAGCCCGGATGTTTCTATAACATGCATCCCTCTGCCTAGACCTCATCCACAAGTGCCCTCACTCTCCTCTGTCCCGTCCACTTCAGGGCCTTTGCACATGCTGTCCCTTCTACTAGCTATGCTTTAGCAAACCTCTGCTCATTCCCCAGATTGCACTTTAGATTTTCTTGATCTTCACTTCCTCTCCCCACATCACCCACCCCATTACGAGCTCCCTGTGTACCTCCTCATAGCACTTTGTCCCAGCTTATAGTCATAGATTCACAGTATTATTTATTGCCTGTTTTTATCATTAATTCAGGAGGCTGAATGTGAAATGGGCAAGGAATTCCTAAGGTTTGCTTGCCACACTGCCATAAATTCAGCTGGTAAAGAAACAATGGACCCAAATAGAGTCAGACAATTTACTGCTCACAGTGCGGCTGGCTCTTCCCACTCTCAACAGTGTCGCCGTCCCACCACCGGGTCCCAAGCTGGGGTGGCTGCGTGCTGTGGACTGAATGTTGTGTCCCCCAAATTCAGATGTTGGAACCTAACCCCTAATGGTATGAGAAGGCGGGAACTTGGGGAGGGGATCCGGTCATGAGGGTGGAGCCCCACGATGGAAGTGGAGACCCCAGGGCCCCCTCGCCCTGTCTACCTCGTGAACCGGGAGGAGGGTCCTCACCGCTGAATCTGCAGGTGCCTTGATCTTGGACTTCCAGCCTCCGGGACTGTGAGAAATGCATTCCTGTTGCTAATAAGCCACCAGTCTATGGCGGTGGCGACGCGGGGCGGTCCTGGGTGGAATAGGGCACATGGGGGAGTCTCTGAGAAATACTGAGTTTATAAGGACACCCCCAAACTCGCAAGGGCTGCAGCCACATCTGTCCAGACTTTGTCCCTCAGCACGACACTGCCTTCATTTTCCTGGCCAGGAAACAGTCTGCCCATTAGCTTCAGCTTCCCGGACAGTTTGCACGGCATGGAAGGCTGGCTCGCGGGGCGTGCCGGAATGTGGGATCGGCTCCCGACACGGAGGCAGCAGGGTGTTACTCCACACCCACTCTTGGGGGCTCGGGCACGGCAGCACCTGACAGCCGGGGTCCAAGTCCCACCCTCCGGTAACAGTGCAGCCTCGGGCAGTGGGCCTAGACTTCCCACACCTCAGTTTCTCCACCTGGAAAGTAGGGATAACAGCAGTACTTAACTGGAAGGGCTTTGAGGAATACCCAGTGGTCCTATAAAATGCTCGGGACGGTGCCTGACACATGGCAAGCTCTGTGTGGGTGCTGACTGTTCATTATCACTGTTAGGGCTGCTGAGCCCACATGCCCGGCTCCCACCCCAGGCTGAGCGGAAGGCGCTCGGGGCTCACGGCGCTTCTCTTTAGTGCTGACCTACCTGGGTGGCTTTGGGCCCGTGGACTCCCTCCTGTCCGGCCCCGGAGGCAGGCACTCCCGTTGTTGGTCCGTGTGATGTCGGCCTCCCCACCACCCCGGCGGCCCCCAGTGCACCTGCACTAGAAGGAAAGCTCCAGCAGAAACAGGGGCTTTGCTCTGTTGCTACCCCAGTTCCTCAGAAATGGCCTTGTGGTAGCTCTCTGGTGAAGGGGTGCACGTGGCTCTCTGCAGGGGCAGGGGGGCAGGGGGCTGTTGACCTCCCGCCCCGCGCCCCGAGGGCTCAGAGCCGCCCGCCCTCCCGAGCCAGGCACAGAATTGCAGAGGGTGAGCAAGAACGGCTGTGGAGGTGGCTTCCGAACGCGTGAGCGCACGAGGGCCCAGGGATTGAAACTCTTTTTCAACGAGGGTGATGTTTCCATTGCCGGTGTGAACACAGTATTATTCAATTCCCTGCAGCCCTCTGTCCAGGGAGTCCACCTCCGCGGAGCTTATTCTAGGATGAAATTGCAGCCTTTAAACTGATTTCAGCATCTTTACTCTCTCTTCGGGCAGCTTGCAAACACCTAAGGATGGCTTTTTCTAAACTGCTGGTCCCCTTGGGTTGCCTCCGCCAAACGGTCCCGGCTTCAGCGCCTTTGATTTGAAAACCGCCCCCAACACCCCCTCCCCGGCTCCCGGTGGGGGCTGCTCGGGGGAGACCAGATTCCCAGATTCTTTTTTTTTTTTTTAATTTTATTATGTTATGTTAGTCACCATACAATACATCATTAGTTTTTGATGTAGTGATCCATGATCCATTGTTTTCGTATAATACCCAATGCTCCATGCAGTACGTGCCCTCCTTAATACCCATCACCGTGCTAACCCATCCCCCCTTCCCCCTCCCCTCTAAAACCCTGTTTGTCTCTCAGAGTCCACAGTTTCTCATGGTTCATCTCTCCCTCCAATTCCCACCCCCCTCATTTTTCCCTTCCTTCTCCTAATGTCCTCCATGCTATTCCTTATGTTCCACAAATAAGTGAAACCATATGATAATTGACTTTCTCTGCTTGACTTATTTCGCTTAGCATAATCTCCTCCAGGCCCATCCATGTTGATGCAAAAGTTGGATATTCATCCTTTCTGATGGCTGAGTAATATTCCATTGTATCTATGGACCACATCTTCATTATCCATTCGTCTGTTGAAGGACATCTCGGCTCTTTCCACAGTTTGGCTATTGCGGACATTGCTGCTATGAACATTGGGGTGCATATGGCCCTTCTTTTCACTACATCTGTGTCTTTGGGGTAAATACCCAGTAGTACAATTGCTGGGTCATAGGGTGGCTCTATTTTTAAATTTCAGAGGTACCTCCACACTTTTCCAAAGTGGCTGTACCAACTTGCATTCCCACCAACAGTGTAAGAGGGTTCCCCTTTCTCCACAAGCTCTCCAACATTTGTTGTTTCTTTCCCTGTCCATTTTTGCCATTCTAACTGGTGTAAGGTTGTATCTCAGTGTGGTTTTGATTTGGATTTCCCTGATGGCTAATGATGATGCAATGGAAAAAAGACAGTCTCTTCAATAAATGGTGCTGAGAAAATTGGACAGCCACGTGCAGAAGAATGAAACTCGACCATTCTCTAACACCATTCACAAAGATAAACTCAAAGTGGATGAAAGACCTCAATGTGAGACAGGAATCCATCAAAATCCTAGAGGAGAACATGGGCAGTAACCTCTTTGACATCGCCCACAGCAACTTCTTTCAAGATACATCTCCAAAAGCTAGCAAAACAAAAGCAAAAATGAACTTTTGGGACTTCATCCCAGATTCTCGAGGGCTGCTTCCCTCACGTTGTCAGAGGAGGGAGGGAGCCGCTCGCCCGCGCACATTCCTTCCTTAAGATGGGTCAGCATCGGCCAAACCCAGAGACAAACAACACTCCCCGAGAACACAGTGGGGAAATACGGTTTTGATCCTCTGTTTCTTTTTCCATCCACTGCGTTTTCCCCCCAATCTCTGGTTCTCCTGCCCTGTCTGGCGATGGCTCACAGGGAGACATTTGTTCACGGCATCTGCCTGCCTTTCAAGCCCGCCACCCCGGTGCTGGGACACGAGGAGCCGTTCAGAGATGAAAGAGCGACACTCAGCTCGCATGCAGCTCGAGGGAGGCAGGGGCGTCTCGTGAAGTGCCTGGTCTCGGGGCCCGGGCTCCCCAAAGCGCCGGCGTCTACCATGGGGTGAGAGTACGAGCACAGAACAGGGACAGTTGGGCATTTGACCACGTCCTCCTTTTACTAAAGGGGAGACTGAGGCCAGGGTGACAGTAACGGGAGCTGGGGCTTCGAGGCAGAAAGATCAGCCGGCATCAGCTGGACTCGTGAGCTCACTCAGCCGTTCCTTCTCGACTCCCTTCTTGGTCATACCTGTTGGCAAGGTCCCAGTGGCACGCATCCGCCTGGTGAGGCCGGCGGCCATACAGAACAGGACAAATGGAGGATTCAGCCGCTTCATCTTTCAAGTGGGGGCTAACCACCAGAAATTAACCTCCCATCACAGCCCAGTAATGGGGGGAGGATTTCTCCCAAAGGGAACCACTGTGCTATTAAATCGTATAAACTGGATTGACACCAGGAAGCCCGGAAACGAGAAATATCCACTACCTCAGGGTCACAGCCACGTCCCGATTCCTGACCCAGTAGGCTGCTTTTTATGTGGGTCCTGGGGTGACGGGAGGCACAGCCCCGAGGGACCCGCGTCCCCCCGCCCTGAGCAGGCTGACCCTGCTAGACTCACCCCTCCCCTCTCACCAGCTCTTCCCGCGGAAATCCATCTGTTAGCACTGGTTTAGTGAAATGCTTTGTCATCTCCCGAGGACCAGCCACTGGCGTTACTGAAGACCTCTCTCTCTCTGTGATGGATGTACTTCTTCTCAGCTCATCTAGTTTCTATTAGGGACGCTCAATAAAAGCTCTTCCGAAGCCGGACATGCCGAGTGGTGCAAACACATGTGCTTAGTTGAGTTAGGAGGCTTGGCCCTGAGCCTGCCTCTGGGATGCAGAAGGGCCTCTGGAAAGCACAAGGAAAGTCTGCAAAGGAAGCTGAGCTGCCCCTTGGGTCCTAAGCAGCATTTGATCTCCACGGGGAGCAATGGGAGACCGCAGGTTCTTGAGGAATTACCAGCTCTGCATCCCCACAGTCCACATCCAGAAGTGAGTTTCCTTCCCCCCACCATCGCTTCCACTTACTCTTGCTTCCCTGGATCAGCTCAGGCCGTTGGATGTGCCCTTCTGGAATGTTCCCAGGAAGTGTTGCTAGGAAAGAACAGGTGAGTTTACAGGAGGGATGGCTGACGCAAAGGGCAACGTGAGCCAGGAATGACGGAGCTGGAGGTCCGGCAGAGCGGCACATTCATTTGTTCACCTACTAAAGACATATTTGTCTCCTCCTGCATCACCAGGCAACCCTGTGGGCCAGGGGTACAGCAGAGACCGAGACAAACAGAGTTCCTCATCTTAAAAAGCTCACATCTTGACGGGGAAGACGGAAAATGAACAAAGGAATCTGGCAGTGGCCAGCGCAGAAATGGAAACCTAGCCACATGATTGGTCCTGGGGTGTGGGTGCTGGACAGGGTCTCCTTGAGCGGGGCGTGCAAGCGTGGGAAGGTGCTGGCTCTACTCTGAGTGACAAGACGGAGCCAGCTGCAAAGAGCAGCCGCGGGGAACGGCAGACCGAAGAGGGAATGAGCTCACCATGCTGATGGAGCCACAAGAGTCCCAGAGCGGCTGGAGCCCAGAGACCGAGGGAGAGAAGGCAGGAGACGAGATGGGGGGAGAGGACGTGTCCAGGAAGGGGCTCTGGGTTGTATTCTCACCGGGGTAGGAAGCCCGAGAGACTTTGAGGGATGCACGTGGTCTAGTGAGTTTATTACAGAAAGACACCTCCAACTCACTCCTGAGCAGAGCAGAGACTGTAGAGACAAGAGTGGACTCGAGGCTGCACCCAGTCCCCCTGGGTCTTGTCCTGCCTGTCCTCCCGTCTCAAACCCCACACACTCCCTCGGCCCCTGCTGGACACCCAGCTGGGGGCTGACTGAGGAGAACAGCCATTCCCTGAGCGCACTCACCCAATGTGATGCCTTCTCAACGTTTTTGTTTTTTGTTTTTTTTTTTTTAACATAAAACGTGGACCTGGCACTTACTAACACTGTGGATTTTAAAATGTTCGAGGAATGGGTGTGAGCGACCCCCCCCACCTGCACCCCTAGCAGCAACAGGGTGCTGGCCTCGCCTCGAGCCTGCTTCTGCAGGTGTTGGAATTGTGTCCACACCTGCGCTCATTGGCTCCAGCCCACTGGTCTTCCCTTGTTCCAGAAAGAATCTCCACCCACGATGCCCCCTCGTCCTCAGATACCCCTTGCTGGCTCCCCTGGCTTCCCCCAACTCGTCCAGCCTCAGCTCACACATCACTGTTTCAGGACGCCTTCTCCAAGCCCTCGGGCAGCCCTGTGATGGCCCACCTCTCCGATCCCACAGTAAACCCAGTGTCAAGGGAAGAGCCTTCCTGGCTCAGCCTCAGCCAGCCCAGTGCCAGGCTTAGCAGTGGTGCAGGTGAAATGTCTGCTGGAAGATGACCCCCGCTGTTCTGAGCGGCGGAGCTGACCAGTCTGCCGAGTTCCCAGGGAAAGTGGTGGGACATTTCCGCCCAGCGGGTGGTGTTTGTGCCAGGGCTTTGGAGGGAATGTGAGCCAGCTGTCTGCCTGTCTGGTCTCCAGTCCATTCCCCGCCCTTCCCTCGCCCTGTGACCCCGCCACACTGGACGGTTTCCAGGATCCCATGCCAACCGGGGTCTGGCTGTGGTTAGCCCGTGGGAGGCCCTGGTGAGAGACTGGACGAAGAAAGGAGTCAGGGTAGCTGGTGCTTCCTTGGGGGTCTCAGGCCCTGGGTTCCTCCCTGGGACTCCAGTGCCTGTGGGGACGCTGTCGGCGTGGCTACAGCTCTCCTCGGTGACCTGGCTCCTGGGGGCACCGCTCCCTCCCCTTGCCCCTTGTAGGGAGATCTTCTTCCCATTGATAATCTCCCGGTGCTTCGGTGCTTCGGTGCTTCGGCATCCCCTTTGTCCTTTCAGCTCACCCAAAGCCTTTATCACTACAGTTAACCCCCTCACATAACTCTCTGGCATGGGCTTAATTTTCGGACTGGTGACCGCAGCATCCAGCAAGGCGCCCTTGCAGGGTTCGGTGGGGCTTCCCCCGGTCCTGGGAAACCCGGGGCAGAGACGGTGCACCAGGACACCTGGGCCCGCCCCTACGTCTCTGCTCTGGATGGGACTGTTGTCTTGCTACGGCTCAGTTTCCTACGAGAATCAGGTCTCTATATTTGAAGCTAGTCCCTGAAAACAACAGCAACAACAAAAAAACCCAGTAAGCATTTCTTCTTAACCCTGGCTGCACGTAGGGATACCCTAGGAAGACTTGTCAGGAGAAAAAATTCTATCCCCTCTGGTGCTTTCAGTCCAAGCTGTTCTTGCTGCTACAGATCAGTTGCATCTGAAGGGGAGAGAGGAAGAAATATTTTTACGAAGCAGTGGTGTTTTTTTAAAAGCTCACCAATGATTCCATCATGCAGCTGGGGCTGAGGGTATGAAATAGGGCGGCAGAGATGCTTAGTGTAGCTTTTTCCTGAGTGAGGATAATAGGGACCCCCCAATACAAAGAGACATGGTAGAACAACAACAGTTAGACTCCTTTCTCCACCCCACTGGGACCCTGCCTGCTCGGAAAAAGCCAAAGCGGCTGGTGCTGCAGGAGGGGACCAGGGACCTGAGCAGAACAGCCGGGCACCTGCACTCACTCTGGTCAGTCTCCTCGCTGAGCCTTTAGCCAAATGGATGGGAACCGATAGCAGGTTTGGGGAAGCTCCTCATGGAGGTTTGTGACCCACTGGGGACCGCTGTGCCTTCACCCCATGTCTCTAGCCCCGGAGGACCGTGCCCAGCACAAGGTGGGTGTTTGGTAAATGTTTGACGGATGAACAGCTTGGCGATGAGCAGAGCACGCCTTCCATTTTAAAAGTAAAGCTTCCCCAGCCCTCTGGTTCTTCCAGTTCGACCGGTTCTTGCTGCCACGGAGACCCTCAATTCATCAATTACAAACATTAACTGTAAATTATACTTTTGCATAGTTAATTCAGCCTCTCATTATGTATTTAGTGGAGCTCAGCAGGCATAAAATTCAATAGCAAGCTTTGGAGCAGATCCAATTTCTGTCTTCTGTGATATTTGGAAAACGCAAAGTTTTAGTAGTGGACCTTGGAGCGTGTCTTTCCTGGAAGGTCTCCAACAGGCTCTGCTTTTGGCTTCTCTCTTGGAAGGAGTTCAACCCTTCTGGGAAGCCCGATAGCTTCAAAGGATGCTTCTGCCCACCTCCCCCCCCCCCGCCCTCGCTCTCCACTATACAGAGACTCCTCCTCCTTCCTTGAGTGGAAATTAATATTAACCTGACCAGTGGAAGGAAAGAAAAGTGTGAATATCAGTGAACTTGGCTCCTGGAGCAATCACTCATTCATTATTCATTCAACAAATATTTACAGAGCCCCTCTTTGGTCAGCGCTGTGATGTATCAGGAGGCTATAACAGTGAACAGCACCGTGTCCTTGCTCTCACAGAGCTTGCTCTGGAGAAAGGGGAGGCAGATGGTGAATGACCAAATGCATATAAATGTCTAATGTGTCGTGTGGTGATACAGATAAAGTGGATGAGTGAGCCGTGGATAATAGGGCAAGTGCAGTGATGGGTGAGCCATCATGGTGTCTGGGGCAAGCAAGTGCAAAGGCACCGAGGTAGGAAGAAGCTTGGAGTCTCTGAGTCATCCTACAGAGGCCAAAGTAGAAAAAACTGGGACGAAAAGGGTAGACAAGGAGCAGTGCTGGGGGAGAGGGACATTGCATTATCAAGATGTGGAGGATGGAAGCAACTTCCCAGCTGCTAATCCCAAGACGAGGCTCAGGATGGTCACTCATTTTTATGCCATATGCAATGTCTGCTAACAACATTGTACTGGG
This sequence comes from Mirounga leonina, assembly GCF_011800145.1. Classification (NCBI taxonomy): domain Eukaryota; kingdom Metazoa; phylum Chordata; class Mammalia; order Carnivora; family Phocidae; genus Mirounga; species Mirounga leonina. Next base: position 3,173,227 of record NW_023270436.1, on the reverse strand, counting down.
TGGATTTGTAGTCTGCAAGCTCCAGGGTACAAAACAATATCTACACCTCTGTTCCTTCATCTGCCATTGCACTTGACGTCTGCCTTAAGCCCCCCACCCCTTCTGCTCAGTGGCAGAAAGGTTAATCTGGTTGAGTCCAAGGTTGCTAAGCCATTTCATGCTTAAACACAGCCCATCAGGCTATTGAGCTCTGCCTGGTTTCCCTCAAGATTGGCCTGGGTGGGAAGAGTCGGGTGACTTTGGACTGTGGGATTAGGTCTTCAGATCGATACTCCGTCTTCCGGCTTCATCCGCAGGGATGCCATCCTGTGCTGGATGTGGTCATTGTTTGGCACTGACATTCATGACATTTCCGTGTTTCCCCCTGATCTCTGCACCCCAGATGCCGCTCCGCAGGAGACCAAGGCCAGGTCTGGGTCGGCTTCCGTTCTCTCTGTCAGCAGACTTCAGTAACCTTCCCTGGAACTAGGTGAAAGTTCTACAGCTCCCCTGCACCACCTGGGGCCTTGGGAGACGGGGCAGTGGGGTGCGCTTCTAGGTCCTCCCTGCCCCTAGGACCCCAAGCTGATTCTGTTCGAACTCTGCCATATCCTGCTGGGAAAGTGCAGAGGATGCTCGAACTACCTCAGTCAGAGCCCGCATCCCTTCTCTGTTTCTGTGTAACAAACTATCCCAAGTTCACTCTCTTCAAACAACTATGTTTTCTCACAATAAATAGGACTTCTGTGGGCAATCCCTTTGTTGGCTTTCCCTAGGCTCTCTTATGGAACTTGGAGCTAGGGTGGCTGGGCCTCTCTCTCTCCATATGATCTCGCATCTGGGAACCCTCATGGCCCAACAGGATCTGAAGGGATGGACTCAATGCTCTTCCCTGGGGGTAGGGACCACCATGGCACTGCCAAGAAAACCCCCACGGTCACTACAGAACCCCAAGAACCTTGGGATGTTGTATGGATCCATGCCTCTTCTACCCGGACCCCTGATGTCCTCTTGGCAGCTGTACTTCTTGACGTGTGACCTAATTTAGCTAAAATATTAGCTGCTTGAGAATGAATATATCACACATTCCTGGTAGGTTAGGTTCAGGAAACTGCAGGCTGTGTGAAAAATAAAAGCTAGCCGGAATGCATGGCCACAACTGAGCCACTCTTGGCTCAGGGATCCCTGGAGCCCGTGGGGGCCAGGCGGAGAGCTTTCCCACAGGAAGGGTCTAGCAGAACTGGATGCCTCCATGCTCTTTCTCCTCACCTGTGAAGAGCTCTGCTTGCTCCATGGTTTTGTTCATCTTACCTGTGTCCCTCTCACGTGCCCCAGTTTCTTTTACTAATTAGATTAGTTGTCAACATTTACACAGCTGTGTGCCAAGCTCCTAGGGTACATATATCCCCATTTCAGAGATGAAGAGACTGAGGTTTGGGGACACGAATAATAGGAGCAATGACTCCAGATGAGGTGTGCAATTCATATGCAGGGCTTTGCCTCCAAAGCCTGGGCTCACATTCATCCGCCATGCTGCAGCAAGGAAAATAAGTGACAGGATCTGGTCCAGCCACATTTAGGGGCAGAGCTAGATGTAAACTTGACAGTTAGGTCAGGACTTGAGGGGCTTGGGTAAGGTCCTGTTTTTCCCCCACCTTCTGTGTTCAGCAAATCCCAGGACTTGTGGTCTCAGAAGGACCAGAGTTTGCAGGTCCTGCCAGGTTACTGAACAGCAGAAATAGTATCACGGTAATAACTCCCACTCGGTGGATAGTTGCTTTGTATGTTCTAAGCTCTACACATGTGTTATGCCATTTATCCTTGCAATAGTCTCAGGAGGTTGGCTTAGCAGAGATCAAGAAACTGATGCTTATTAGGATCACCTGGGGAGTCCTTAAGAATGCCAGGTTTCACTCCAGAGCAATGAAAGTAAAATCCCAGAGGTGAGACCCAGACACGAGTTCTTTAAAGCTCCTCCACCAAATAATTCAAGATTGCTCCCAAGGCTGAGAACTAACTGGTTAAGTAACTTACCCAGGATCCCTCCCAACCCCATGAAAGAATGAGGTCAGAATTCAAACCTGTGTGTCTGATTTCAGAGCCCATGGTTGTAACACCTTCCCAACACAATTGCTGCATATACACTAGGAAGCAAAACAGTAATAATAATTTAGAAGTGAAGTGCTTGGTAATCACAGAGAAAGAAACTTTTTGTGAATAGCAGTAATTATTGACCGTGGCCACACATTAAAATCACCTGAGGTCTAAAAATACTAATGTCTGAGTGCCACCTCTTAAAATTCTGATTCTGTTGGCCCAGGGTAGACCCAGGTATCAGTAATGTTTCTCTTACTCTCCCCAGGTGATTATAACATTCAGCCAAGTCTGAGAGCCCTGCTTTATAGGACAAGAAGCCTCAGATTATTTCCATGAGGGCTGTGATTCTCCTTTGAAGCAATGTCATTGGTTTCAATGTGATTTGCTTTTAGAGCACTCTTTCCTCATTCCTTCATACATTTACCAGCTCCTGTAATATTTTACGCTGTGGGGACAGATAGAGAGAAGGTAAATTTTTTTAAGTCCAAGCTCATAATCTAGTCCAAGGGTGCTTGGAAACAGGCTTTTCTCTCCTGTCTGCCCTTCACCATTAACCTGAACTCTGAATTCTGTCCTCCAAGCTAATTGCAAAGAGCAGGGATGAAAGAGGTGACTCCCTCAAGAGCAGGCCAGATCTTTCCCCACTGTCCTGGCATATTTTAGGGTGTGTGATCTCAGCCAGTCAGATATCTCCATGCAGCCCTTTGAAGGTAGGATGCATGATGCAAAGAATCAAGGACAGTAGACAATTAGTTTTGGCACCATCAGTTTTGATGACAAAACCGGTTTTGTCCCAGGTTCTTGTAACTTTCCTTTGCTCCCATCTCCTGTCCTTGTCTTTTTCTCCACACTTCTTAGTCATTTTGAGGCATTTGTTGAGTTCCCTTTTCTTTGTCAGTCAGCCCAAAGTGCTTTCTGTTGCTTGCAACGCGCAACCTGAACCGATACCCTTCAGCACCACGGAGAGCTCCCAGATAGCAGCGGGGCGTGGGTGTTGACCTCGGGGTCAATGGGACTATCTAATAAAGTCTTCCTGGAGGGGAAGTGTGTGTCCTTTGCCTTCATGAAATTCACATGAAGTAGAATGAATAAAATAAAAGCCTGGGCTGAATTACTGTTCTCCCGGACTGGCTTCCCTATTATAAGGTTGATTTCTTCATTTTGTTCGCCTCATTTCTTTCTGTAAGCATTATGCTGTCTACAGTGGCTGATAAAATCCCGTACACCCCGTAGTGGAGAGGTAAAGCCCTACTGGCTTCTTCACACCCCGCCCCCCCAGACTCCATTTTCTTACAAGATAGAATTCAATAGCTAAAAGGTTTGGTAAATTGGGTTTCCAGTGGTCCAAACTTTATTATGACTATTGGGGGAATTTATTTGTTTTTGAGTAAGAGCTTTTTTAAGCCAATTTCGAAAATTTCTTTCAAGAGTTACTGCAATAAATCTACACTATTGATTTACCAAGTGGTGGTTCTTGGGCGCTCTCTGGAGTCACTTAAGTGTTTAAATTCTTCTCTTTATTACTCCAACAGTATCACAAGCCCCAGATGGGCGGGCATGGAGGGCTCTTAGTCCCTTCAAGACAAAGCTTAGCAAATATTTCTGTCAGCTCAGAGACAGCAGGACGGCACTGACCACAGACAGAACTGCAGGCAAATTTCTTCCTTTCTTGGTCTCCATATTCCAGAGACATGTGGTGTAACATGGTGCCATGTCTGACAGGGACAGCTACTGAGTAAATGCAAGTCTGAATGGATCCCAGTTTGCAAGGAATGGTGGACAGGAGCTTCTCTACTGTGGCTTGTTCTCAGGGAGCTCCTGGACCAGCCCTAGGGGGCATGATGTAAAGGTGACTTCAGGCAATCAGACATCGAGTCACTGAGAACCAGCGTAGTTTCAAGTCCTGCTGAAAACAAGAACAGCTAACATTTACTGATATTTGCTATTTTGAAACTGTACTAAGTGCATGACACTTATTCACTCATTTGCTTATCCCCATATCAACTCTATGAAATGGGAAGGAACAGCATCCCAAGTTTGCAAATAGGGAAAAGGAGGCTGAGTTGTGCATCTTGTGCATCGGTACCCAGCGAGTGAAGCCAGGATTTGAACTCAGGAAGTCTCTTTGGAAGCCCACAGCATGATCATACCACGTGCTGTGTTTCCTTGGCAGAGTCCCACATTAGAGCCTTGGTTCTAACCCCCTAGTTCCCTCCTTCCTCCCTCTGTCTCTCACTTCATTCCTTCCCACCTTTTCCCTCCTCCTATTTCTTCCTTCATCTTTTAAATCAATACTTCCTGGAGGCCCAGCATTACAACATGTCAGGTTGGAGCTGCTTTTCCTGCTGCAGAAGGGCACAAGGGGATGACATTAAGGGCCACCTCCAGTCCCACGGCCACCCCCGTCACCGCCTCGGTATGCTAAGGGTCCTGGCATCGCAGTTTGAAAATCATCCATTGCATCATCTTTGGGGCCAGCATCTGCACCTCCATGTGTGGCTCTTGTATGAAATGTTGCCTCCAGAATACAAGAGCACCCCTTTCTGCGGCCAGAGAGAGCAAACTGACAGCCAACGGCTTGAGCCACATCATGACTACGAGGTTAAGCTTCTTAAATTTTAAAATCCAGAGATTTTATAGAGAAACTCCAGAAAAAAACAATCTGTAGCCGTTGGTGGGAGTGACGTGGCGACGTGCCCGTTCCGAACAGAGCCGGCGACCACAGCCACCCTGTGGCCTTCTCCCCTTAGCGCCCCTGAAGTCTCCCCTTTCAAAATATGGCTCAATTCATTTTAATTTGGATATATCCCATTATGCGGTGTTTGGAGATGAGACGGCTGAAAGCCGTGTGGGGTGAGGGAGACTAGGAAGAGGCAGGACTGCACAGAAGTGAACCAACGAGGGAGCTGATTCTCTTTCTTCCCAAAGGAATTCCTTGTCTTGAGTCAGAATGTTTCATCCAGAGCCTCCCCGGGGTTCATCTTGCTGTTGGGCTGGTCTTACCTGGCCTCCCTCTCGCACACATTCCTGAGGTCACTGCAGACACAGAACAGCTTCTTCTCCTCCTGGTCTGAGGTCTGAAGCCTCCTGCAAGTGGGGGTCAGATGTCTGTCCCCAGTGCCACCCTGGTGTCCCTATGACCCAGGACTCTGCCCAGCTCCATCGAAAGCTGGAGTTTCCCCCCCCAAAAAATTGTGACTTTTGAAATGTTTTCTATCTTGAAACCATGAGTCAGTTTAGTTGACTCACACATGGTAGGAAGGGAAGGAGGGGGCTGTCACAGCTTTCCAATGGACGCCTGCTGGTCATTGCCTTCCATCCATGGTTGAAGACCAAGTAGTGCAAACATCGACACTGGGTGCAGGAACACAAGAAAGTCTCTGCTCTGGTACTTGTGCAAAATAAGAACCATAATTACCTCCAAAAGGGTTTTTATTGGGATTTGAAATAACAGATGCATGGGACCTGGTCCAGTGCCTGGTGCACAGGGAACATTTCATACACAAAGGCTTGTCGTCCTTATTCTTACATTACCTTGAGCAGAATACCCTAGGAAGGTGACCCATTGTTCACAAAAATCATATAACATAATAGCTTTCGAAGTCAGAACAGCAAACACCACTTCTCTTTCCTCCTGTCCAACACTGCACCCTCTGTTCCCATAAGTGCAGTGGAGGAGGACATGGCCAGGGTAAGTCATGCCGGCCCCTTCTGCATGCCCATCTCCTCCCTGGACAATGGGAATCCCATCATTTTGATTGTCCAGATGACAAAACTTAGTCTCAGAAGCTGGTGTCAGCTGGTATGATGCTCAAAAAAGAGTTTTACAACAAAACAAAGATGGGTGTAGGCTGAGACGTGTTGCCAACTCAAGTGTATCCCAGTGGGGCCATGATGGGTCTTGGGATAGCTGGACTTGCGCCTCATCCATCACTAAGGAAGTCTGCAGAGTCCATTGAACAGCCTTGATGTCTCAACCTGTGCCCAGCTCTGCTATGGTTAAGGAGACGCCAAGGCGAGTGTTCTTGCTAAGAGAGCAAGATTAACAGCCCCCCCCCCCCAAATAAAGGCATGCCTGTCACCCAGGGAAGAGAGAGACTGGGCCAGAGCCGGGAGGAAGGATTTCTGGAGGCTCAGATCCCTGCAGGCCTCAGCTGCCAGACCCAGTATGAGGCCCTTAGTTTGGAAACGCTCCAGACTCCAGACACTTCTCCCTCATTTTCCAAGGAAGTCATTCATTCTTGAGATTGCACAGCTCATGGATTGATGCTCCAAGTGCTGGATTGACGTTCCCTCCCAGAGGGATATCCAGCATCTCATAAATTGTGATTTTCTGGGCCCCGCTGCTGGCCCAGAGACCATGAGGCAGATTTCACAAGTCCCAGGGCTTTGGGAAGTGTGGCGACCCCCCTGTCTCCCCCTGCCCCAGCCACGGAGCAGGGCTGAGGGTGATGAGGTGGAGAAGCAGCATTCTGGCTGCTGAACAAGTGCCCCCAAAGACTGGGTGGGTGTGTCCTCATGGCCCCAGCAAAGGGAAGGGCTTCGCCAGCACCCTTCAGAGGGGGACCCGCACACGGCGGGGATGCCGTTTTGACGCATACTTGTTTCCTTCTTGACACGCTATAGAAAATTCCCCTCGGTTCACCTGGAGCCATGGGGCCTTCCCAGCGGATGCAGCTAGACATGCTGTGACCTGCCACCACCCCCTTGCAGCGCCCAGCTCCTCAGAATCCTGCCCACCCTACAGACCCCATTGCGTGCCCGGAAAGCCCTTCCTTCTCATTTCCACCAGTAACAACTTTATCGGTTCAACAGCTCCAGGAACCTCTCCAAGTTCCCCTTTGCTGACCTCCTAAAACGAGGGCTGGCAAACTTTTTCACGAAGGTATAGATAACAAAGACTTGGGGCGCCGCTGGCCATCCACTACCTAATGCCCTTTCCCAACCACGCTCTTGCGGCACGAAAGCCCCAGAGACAAATGTAAACGCACACACGGGGCCGCGTTCCAATGAAATGATTTATGAGAATAGGCAGCAGGCTGCATTCGGCCCCCGGGCCTCTGTTTGCCACCCCCTGCATGGGAGCCACTCGCTCGGTGTCCTGTGATTCCTCACTTGACCTCCAGCTGCCGTGGAGGAGGACACGGGATGGGGGGTCCAGAGATGCCACCTTCCATCTGGCTCTGTGTGGTGGTGAGCAAGCCTTTCCCCTTTCTGGGCCTTAAATTCATTGTCTGAAAAATGAGAAGCTTAGACCTTTGCTAGTTCCAAAAGCATCATGATCGCTGGGGCAAGCTTGCTCAAAATACAGCTATGTGGGGTCCCCTCAGACTTAGGGTATTGATTGGAAGGCTTCGTTGGGCACCGGAGAGTCCCATTAGCCAACGAGCTCCTCCCTCGAAGCAGAAGGGGGTGTGTTAGAGGATGCGAGGCAGTTCACACCGTCTGCAGGAGAGCCACTGACACGAGCTGGGGACAAGGCATCTGGGGAGGAAAGAGGCAGGACACCTGCCGGCTCTGCAGGGCTCCCGCACAGAACACTCGTCCCGTCCCCCTGGCACCAGGACCCGAGGGCCCGTGAGCACGAACCGCCCCCACTGCTGCCCCAGAAGAGCCAGGAGCCCACACCTGCCCAGACCCCCCTGCAGCGGCCGCGTCCTCACTGGCTTCCCCGTCTGCGTCCCCGAGGACGGGTCTGACCCACTTCGGGGCTGCATCCAGCTGCAGGGGAGCGCCCAGGGCCCTTCTGTGCTTCTCTGCCTCTCTAGAACCAGAGGAAATGCTAGGCCTGCAGTGCGGGGCACACCCGTGGAACTGAGCTGAAAAAGAGTCCGTTTAGGTCCCAGGTCCTCCAGGCTCATCCTGCAGGGGTGGGGCCGACGGGTTCCCGTGGTCGGAGGAGTCGTAAGACACCGGCCAACACCCCATGCTCAGACTCGCTCAGCTCCTCCCACTGTGGGTGCTGCTCCGTTCCATCCGCAGCCCTAATGTGGGGGTGGATCCCCGTCCAGGGGCTGCCCCGGAAAGGTGGTGGCTTTTTCCTTAGACTCTAGGTACAGCTATGACAGGGGCAGGGGCAGAGGGAGAGAAGGACCCTTCCACGGGACAAAGTCGGCTCAAAGCCATTCTCCTTTGCTCCTTTTGCAGAAGCAGCAGCTTGTTCAGTGAGGTCATGCAGATGAACTTCGAAATAGCCAGCTTCAGCAGCCTCTCGGGGACGCAGCCCATCGCCTGGCAGGTGGAATATCCACGGAGAGCGACCACAGACAGCGCTGTGTCCGAGATCTTCATCAGCCAGAAGGACCTGGCTGGTATCGTTCCCCTGGCCACGGTAAGACCCGTGTGGGCCCGACGGCGCCCCTGTGGGCTTCCTGCTGGCCCAGGACGCCAGTGCCGGTGCCTCGGGGAGTCACTGTGTCATTTCTGAACCTTGGTTACCTTCCTGCTTCCCTCACAACCCTCGCTGTAACTGCGTCCCAGTTTGTTACGCACTTCCTTCGCCTCTGGTTGCCCCAGTCCTGTCTGGCCTTCTGTTCCCTGTTAGAAGGAGATGGGAGCCACTTTGCATATTCGTCAGAGAAGCGAGCAGGGCGGTCACAGCAAACGACCACAGAGGTTCAGGCGCTGCACACGACCCCAGTGATTCTAGCTAACGTTGCACAACCGAAGTGGTAGGGGGCTCTGCTCCATGCGGGGTCTCGGGGGCCTTGATGGATGGGCCCTTCACCGTCCTACAGCTATAACATCAGGAATACGTGGCCTTCGTGGTCTCCTTGACAGAGGAAGGGTCGGTTGGAGAGTCACATGCTTTTCTAAGCAATGGCCTGGAAATGACATGTGACTCTCTCCCCCCCACACACACACGCTGTTAGTCCTAAGGAGTCCCGTGGCCCCGTCAGAACTCCAGAGGGTGCAGGGGAAGGGCTGGGGGAGCACCACGGTCTGCGCCTCACTGCGTGGCATGTCAACATGGCCTTGACCCACACAGACCACGGCATGGACACAGTATGCACAGACCCAACCGTGACTTCTGGCTCGACCCTCTGGCTGCTAGGAATGAGCAAGGGAGAGAGAATGGTGATAAGCCACACAGCAGTTTTGCTCTGTGGTCGCTCACCTGCACCTGCCGTGCTCAGCACCGCCCCACGGAGACGCCCTGCCAGGAGACCCAAAAGGATGGCGTTTCAGAGGTACGTGGAGAGTCCTTTGACGTTCAGCTACAAGTGTCTTTGCCAGAATTCACCCTCCCTCACATGGAGCCTGGCACAGAAATTGTGAAACTAATTTCTGTTCAGCTTTGGCATAAGCAGGCTTCACTGATACCAAGCTGGGAAATGTATCAATTAGGATTCTTTGGGTTCTGTGTGACGAAACACCACCCAGTTGGCGTAAGCACAGCGAGAATCTTCTGGCTTGTGCGACTCCGAGTCCAGGATCCGTCCTGGCCTCCCATCTGCCTGATCAGGACTCAGCTCCGTCTCCAGGACTGTTTTATTCTGCCTCTTGGCTTCCCTCTGCATCTACTCATGATGGCAGCATGGCAGCTGATACTCCTGCCAAACGGTTCAAGCCTCGAGCCCAGGAAGGGCACCTGGCTCATTTCCAGAAACCCCGACAAAGGTTTCGCTGCCACGACGACTCCTCTGGGGTCATGCTGTCTCCCCGAAGCAGCCCCTGTGACAGGCTTACACCCCCAGAGTCTGCGCGGGTTGGAACAGACGCTGTGGGTCGCCCGCCCTGCCCTCGCCTCGCCTTCCACCTCAAGCACCAGCTCATTTTCGCCCGAGAGTTCTGCCTGGCGCCCAAAGCCGTCCTTCCCACCTGTGCAGCAGGGCACAGACCCCGAGGGATCAGCATACCCCCACCCAGGAAGCTCTCCGCACTGCGGCTCCCGGGAGCGGGCAGACACTGAGTCCAGCTCCCTGGGCCCGCCTGGGGGTTGACGGTGAGGCAGGAGCTCCACAGTGCTGCCTCCCCTCGGCCCAGTGCAACTAGGCTGCAATCACAGCCCGAGGTCCCTTGCTGGTTAATGCCCGCCATGGTCCCGTGTGCCTTGTCTCACTTCCCCACTCCCCAACAGATGTTGCCCGCACCTCACAATAAACCACTTGCAGTGGAATCCTTCCAGGAAAGCCCAAACCAAGATATGGGTCAGCCGCACAAACCACGTGAGTTTGAGAGCAGAGAGCTTTCAGGATTGTTTCGCTAGAAAACTTGAGAATGGATACCGGGAAGCAAACGGACACACGGCCCCTCCTGATATCTGGCATGCAAGGAGTTGAAATGCCTTTTATCCAAATAACGAAGTCACTCTGTGGACAGGAAGCAGCGAAGTAGGACCCCAGGACCACACCCAGCCTCTGATTATTTCTCTAAGCCAAGTTTAGGGGCACGCAACCACGCCCATCCAGCTCTGCATGCTCTATGGCCACTTTGGCTGGCCACAGGAAGAACGAGCAGCTGTGGCAGGTGAGGAGTGGTCCACCACGGCTGAAGTATGCACTGACGGCCCTTTCTGGAAAACGCGTACCGATCCCCACCACAGCAGAACTCAAAGAGTGGTGTCTCAACTCTGGCTGCACCTGTGAGTCACCTAGGAGGCCTCAGAAATGATTGTTGGGGGCGCCTGGGTGGCTCAGTGGGTTAAGCGACTGCCTTCGGCTCAGGTCATGATCCCAGGGTCCTGGGATTGAGTCCCGCATCGGGCTCCCTGCTTGGCGGGAGGCCTGCTTCTCCTTCTCCCCCTCCCCCGGCTGGTGTTCCCTCCCTCGCTGTGTCTCTCTCTGTCAAATAAATAAGTAAAATCTTTAGGGCGCCTGGGTGGCTCAGTGGTTAAGCGTCTGCCTTCGGCTCAGGTCATGATCCCAGGGTCCTGGGATCGAGCCCCACATCGGGCTCCCTGCTCGGCGGGGAGCCTGCTTCTCCCTCTCCCACTCCCCCTGCTTGTGTTCCCTCTCTTGCTGTGTCTCTCTGTCAAATAAATAAGTAAAATCTTTAGGGCCCCTGGGTGGCTCAGTCGTTAAGCGTCTGCCTTCGGCTCGGGTCATGATCCCAGGGTCCTGGGATCGAGCCCCGCGTCGGGCTCCCTGCTCGGCGGGGAGCCTGCTTCTCCCTCTCCCACTCCCCCTGCTTGTGTTCCTGCTCTCGCTGTCTCTCTGTCAAATAAATAAGTAAAATCTTTAGGGCCCCTGGGTGGCTCAGTCGTTAAGCGTCTGCCTTCAGCTCAGGTCATGACCCCAGGGTCCTGGGATCGAGCCCCGCGTCGGGCTCCCTGCTCGGCGGGAAGCCTGCTTCTCCCTCTCCCCCTGCTTGTGTTCCCTCTCTTGCTGTGTCTCTCTGTCAAATAAATAAGTAAAATCTTTAGGGCCCCTGGGTGGCTCAGTCGTTAAGCGCCTGCCTTCGGCTCAGGTCATGATCCCAGGGTCCTGGGATCGAGCGCCGCATCGGGCTCCCTGCTCGGCGGGAAGCCTGCTTCTCCCTCTCCCACTCCCCCTGCTTGTGTTCCCTCTCTCGCTGTCTCTCTGTCAAATAAATAAATAAAATCTTTAAAAAAAAAAAAAAAAAGAAATGATTGTTGGGGCCCCAAGCTGACAAATTCAGTGAGGACCCCGGGGCTGGGAGGCAGGCACCCGTGGGTGCCAGACCTGCAGACTGAGCAGCACCAAAGCCATCACTCCCCTGTTGCTATCAGCCCGCCTTGCTAAGAGCTTGTGGGCAAGAGCCCCACTTGGCTGAACTGTACGATGGGTTCCCGGGACAGATCAGCCAGAGCTCTTCAGGTACACGCATCACGCGCAGCCCGACGCGCACGGGGTTCGTGGAACCGAACCGTCTAGAAGAGTGGTCTCGAGCTACTGCGCGTTCAGGTCCCCCGGAGCCTGTGCTCACGCGCAGAGTCTCATTCCGGAGGCCCGACTTGGGTGACTTTAAAGGGCTGCAGACCGCGCGGGGCAAACGATGTCATCATGGAGGCTGGCGTCCCCTTCCGCCTCCCTCTGCGTGTGGCGCCCGGTTAGAGTCACCACACACGAGGCTTGTCCCCAGGGTGGCCCGGGCAGCGCTGGGCTGACCCCGCGCCCAGCAGGAGAAGAGCGAGAGCCCGGCGGCCGACCCTCAGGCCGATCCCTGGGACCCGCTCTGAGGAGCACCGATTGGCTCGGCGCGGGGCACGTGGCCAACCCGGAGCCAATCGCTGAAGCCGAGTGCTCTGATTGGCGGAGCCTGGGGAGCTTGTGCCCGTGGAGCAGGTGCAGAGCCGGAGAGCTGGGGCGCGTAGTGCATGATGGGAAGCTCTGGCCGCCGCCGAGGGGCGGGGCGCACAGACACGCCCAGCGCAGCCTCACCGCAGAAGACGTCATCTCGGGCCCGGGGCTGCTGATACGTGCGGGTTGGAGAATGATCCCTCTGGACTTGACACGTCCAGGAAGAGGCGTCAACGAATCTATGTAGCCCCTGGGGCAGGCTCAGTCCGCTGTCTGCTTTTGTCCACCTTGCAAGCTGGGAATGGTTTTTGTATTTCCAAGCAGCTGCATTGGAAGCGGTTATATAAGGGGCTTCTTAATAGGCTCAGTGTTGCCTCTTGGCTGGCAAACCCTAAAATACTCTCTGTCTGGCCCTTTAGGGAGAAAAGTAGCAGATCTGTGACCTGGAACATCAGCATCACTTCTAGGGTGTAAGTGCTTAGCTCCTGTCCTACTTAGTTTAAAAAGATGAGGCTTTCAGATACTGTTAAAAGCGAAATCACGGTAAGGATAGGAGATATTATTTTGCCATACTTTTCAAGGGGCCACAAGAAAGCCCTCTTCCAAGCAAGATGTGATTATTGCGGTTATTGTGTTTTTGTAATGCCTTTAAGGTAAAATGGAGTGACTACTTCTGTCATACCCAGAATCCCTTTGTTTGCAAGTAACTGTAAGTGAGTTTGAACTGGCTTCATCCAAACGATCTTTGATGGACTCACGTGGCTGCCCTGGGGCAGAGACGGCAGGTCTGTATTTAGGTGCTCGGTGATGTCCTCAGTTTGCATCCCCTGTAAGGTACGGTTTGACCTCAGCTGTGCAGAGCAGCGTGAGAAGTTTGGAACTATGATGACAGGCAGCCAGCAAGTAAGGCAGTTGGGAGCAACTTCTAGTCTCAGTTTTATTATTATTATTTTTTTTTTTCTAGAATGAACTTTAGTACAATTTTAAGTAGCCAAAATGTCAAGTTTTATTGGAATCAACTAACAAATAGAACTGAAGCTTGACTAGGAGATGAGAAGCTTTTAAAAAAAAAAAAAAAGTAAACAAGAAGCAAATCTCTGTATTACCTGTTAGCGGCCGGTGAGTCAAGTGGTCAGGTCTTGGAAAAAATTAAGTAAACTCCCCCCAGTGGTCGCTCATTCTAAAGAAATATAAACATCAGAAAGGTCAAATAGAGGATTGCCAGATGGGAAAGATGCCTTGTTGGGGGAAGTTCTCACCTTCAAATCAGGCCTTCTCAAACGCCTTCCTCATCCAGGTGAGAAAGGCGGGAATCCAGCGACTCCTCAGTGGCCTTGGATCCCCCCCAGCTGCAGGCTCCAGCTCCCGGGGAGTAGATGAGATGGGAAGGGGGAAGGGCTTCAGCTCTCCTGCAAAGTGAGCCATCGAGGCAGGAGTCTCTGAGCCACATGGTCCCTTAGCACTACTTTGTGTGGAGAGCACTGACCTGCAAAGCCGACATTCCCTCACCCCTTTCCCGCTTTCTTGGCAAAGGGTCCTTTCTTTGCTTGGAGGCAGGAAAGCCCCAGGTCTCCGCTCTGTGACCTCAAGCACCCCTCCCTCCAGCCCCCACCCAGCCCCTGCCCACACTGCATGCACACTCTGGGGGCGCCAACAGCTTGGGAGTGCTGACAGTCTGGGAGTACCTACACTCTGGGGATGCTGAAGCTGAGGGGGGCTCACACTCTAGGAGGGGCTGATGTTCTGCGGAGGCCGACCCTCTGAGGGTACCTACACTCTGGGGGTGCCAAAGGACAGCAGACAGGTAGATAGCTCACAGGACAGGACCAGGTATCCGTAAGGTGCTGTTACCTGAAGACAGGTAACTCAGGGCAAAGGAGTGGAGCATGTTTCTTGTTCTGTTAGTGCCTCCGTGTTTCTCCCTAGTGTTTATTTAAAAATAAAAAACTAAATTTAATGCATAGTCTAGAGTAAGCAGGAACACCTCATTTGGGCAGGTGTAGGAAGAGACCTTTTGCTCCAGGACTGACTACTGAGTCCCAGATTGAATTTCCTGGGAGGTGGCGAGATTGACCCCAAATTTTGAAGAGTTTCAAACAATCGCCATTTTTTGCCTTTGCAAACTTAAGATGAAATCATTTTCCTTGACCCCTGAAACATGGTGGGAATTTGGGTTTTTTTTTTTCCCTTATATAAAGCTTTCAAAATTCCTAGAATGTGTCCGCATCTCTCCGCATAAAATCAAATTTAAAATAAAGTGGCTGTCGCCAGGGCTGTTTAAAGAAGAGATTGCTACTTGTTCTCACATCTGCAGAATGATGATCTTAATCCTCACCTCTCTGGGGCGTCACGGAGATTCATTAAGGTTTGAGAAATGCCAGGAGCCCCAGGCCATGTGTGCAGCAAAGGAGATTGGCTGGCGGGGGGGATGGGGGGAGGGAGGCAGCAGTTTGCCCTCCTGCTTTGCCTAGCTCTGGGCCCTGGGGGGCTGGCCTCTGTGGACTGCAGCCTCCAGCCTCTCTGGCCCTCTGGCTTCTGGTGGGGTCCAGCCAGCGGGAGGCACTGGAGGTGATTGGACAGAGCAGAGAGAGACGGAGGCTCCTGTTGTGGGTTGAATTGTGACCCCAGAAAGCTATGTTGATGTCCTCGTCCCTCCTTATCTTGCTGCAAGTCTGCCAGAGGCATGGTCTTCTCAGCCTACAGCTCCTGTCCTGTGGGGGACCCTGTTTTCCGTGGTTCTCCTTCCTCTGGGCTCCAGGAACTGGCTGCCTCCCCCTGCCCCCGGATCTGGGGCTCCTAAGAGCTCCCAGCAGCACAGCCCCGGCTACTCCCTCTGCTCCTGCCCATGGCTCTGTCAAGAGCCCCTCATTACCCACCCTCTGACCCAGCCCTTGAGGCGGCCCCCTGTTTCCAGCCAGGACCCTGAGGGAAGCAGGCTCCATGCTCCCTTCTAGTTCACGATCGTCCTCAGAAGCAGACATGGTCAGGAAGGGGTCCTGACCCCATTCATCCTCTCTTCATAGAGAATTAACACTAAACGTACAGGTTATGGGATCTTTTGGGGTCTCTGTACCCGGTGGTGGGATTGTTCTACCCGACAGCATCCTGCGGCAGCTCTTTGGCATCCTTTCCCTGCTAAGTTCGCAGAACCCGGTGTGGGGGCAGAACGGGCATTAGCAGGCGGGGGGCATTGTCCAGATGCTCTTGGACCCGCTTGTCAATCTGCAAGTGATGAATGGCTTCGCTCTGCTTGGGGGTCCGTGGGGAAGCGCGTCGGCAATATCGTCCGGGTTCGAGAAGGCATCAGCAGACATTTCAAAGAACTCAGAGACGTCTCCTTTGACGGGGATTGGAGAATATTATTTTTAAAGAGACAATAGAAAAATAATGTTTTATTGTTTCCCAGAAACATCCTACCCTGATATTCATGCTCCTTTTCCTACTTGGAAATTATATATTGTGACTCCCCCGAGAGTGTTTTAAGGATGGCTTCAGTGCTCTCGGGCAATTGAAAAATGTTTGCTGGGTTGAAAAATAACTATATGGGCAGAATAAGTATTTTCTTGTCACAGCTAGAGATTTACTGTGGAATTCAATTTAGAAATACCCCTCCCTCCAGCTGACTAGCATGGGTCTCTGTCTAAAAACAAGTCGGTGACTCGTCTGAAGCTGTTTTTGACTTGGAAGGAATGTTTTCAGGGTTACCAACGAATTATCTGAGGAATGGCCCCCTACCCACCACCTGCCAGAAAGGAGGAAATGCCCAGACGGTGGGAGTGGTCGGCGCTGGCGTTCATGCTGCCACCCCCAGTAGCTTGGGCGGGTTTCCCCAGCAGCAAAGCATGGCTGGGGTAGAGGGATGCTCAGACCTCATCCAAGTTTAGACCTCCCGTAATTCTATTTCCTTTTAAAGATTTTATTTCTTTATTTGACACAGAGAGAGAGAGAGCATGAGCAGGGAGAGAGGCAGAGGGAGAGGGAAAAGCAGGCTTCCCGCCGAGCAGGGAGCCCAACGCGGGGCTCGATCCCAGGACCCCGGGATCATGACCTGAGCCGAAGGCAGACACTTAAGGACTGAGCCACCCAGGCGCCCCTCCCGTTATTTTACTTACTTTACTAGAAAGTAAAACATGTGTTCTAATGTTAAAGATTATATAACTTCAGGGGCTCCTGGGAGGCTCAGTCCCTTAAGCATCCGACTCAGGTCATGATCTCAGGTCGTGAGATCGAGCCCTAGTCAGTCTCCATGCTCAGTGCGGTGTCTGCTCGAGATTCTCTCTCTCCCTCTGCTCCTCCCCCGCTCACGCTTGTCCTCCCTCTCTAAAATGAATAAATAAATCCTTAAAAAAAATTTGATAACTTCATTGGGGAGAAGACATAGAGGTGGGGAACATAGAAGCAAGAAAGAAATGAGGAAAAAAAAGACAAAGAAAAATCATCCCACATCCCCCCATGAACATCAGCAGAAGGCCCGGCAGGACCTTCTAGGCCCGGGAGAGGAGCCCGGGACAGAGCTCAGGCCCCAGCGCTGGCTGATTACACGCCCTTTGCACACCAGCCTCGCCCTTTCCACTGTGCCCAGCGCCACGGACTCTACCATTCCGTCAGTATTTTCTCTGCGTTCAGGATAGACTAGGAATCCGGAGCCAAGTATGTTGACGTGAGTCCTAGCGCCTCCTCTGAGCGGCTGTGTGACCCTGGACGAGTGACTTGACCCGTCTGTGCCTCCATTCACCTTACCGTAAAGCCATGGCAGTTAGTACAGAAATGTTCACCCACCGGCCAGTTAGAATCATCTCGGCTGGAGGCGAGGGCGGGGGGAGCATACCCGGAGAAGCAGGTCTACTTCCTCCCTCCCCCCACCGCCTGGACCGTGAACCGGACCCCACCCCCCTGGGAGAGTCCAGCCACTGGCCCAGGGGCCGCTCTTCCCTGAGGGCTGAGCCCCAGCCGTCAGGCTGGAGGGTAAGAAAATCGGGCCGGGGGGGAGGGACCTACAGAGAAGACGCAGGGTCCCAGAGAGCTTCAGGCAGGTGCAGCAACCTGCCTGGGGCGAGCTGCACCTTCTGTCCCAAACCTGTGCTTGGGAACCCAGGGTTCCCTCCCAGGGAACGCAGACCATGGGCCCCATGCTGCGGAAGCCACCCCCGAGCAAGCTCTATGGGTTTTTGTCAAAGGACAGCTGATACGGATATCTTGAGGTCCCATTCATACTCTTCACTAATTTGAAATTATGCTCATTTTTACACTCGACACTAGATCTTATTACTTCGTGCAGTAATGGAGAAGGACGTGGATTACTAGATCTGAAATTAGTTCCTTTTGTAAGCCTTTCTGTTACCGTATCCATTTAAAATCTTTATTCTGAGAAGGGCTTCTTCGACCTTACCAGCCAGTGGTGCCCGTGACCCAAAATGGGCTAAAAATTGGGGCCATGGAGAAGTAAATCTTCACCTCAGTGCCTCCATCACTCAACTTGCTGGGAAAAGGGGACCCTCAGCTCCTTTCACCCAGCCGGGGGGCAGAAGGGAAGCCCCGGCCCCCAGATCACCCAGCCCGGGGGAGCAGAAGGGA
>NW_023270436.1:3112051-3155365 GCF_011800145.1 Mirounga leonina | reverse complement strand
AATGGATTCTGAGGAGCCATCCCGACCTCCCTTACAGATACTATGTGTGTCTGGCCCCATTTGAGAGCATTATCCCTTCATTTCTCAGACAACAATGGAGTTTGCACGCCACACAGGGTCCTTTGGACAGCTTTTATGAATCATCCTGCGAACTCAAAAGCCAGTTGTGGACTAAGAAAGGAGAGCGGATGGGCTCTTTGGGTGGCTCTGAACCCTGAGCGCGGGCAGCACGCCCTGGAGGGCTGGTGCAAACACGGGGTCTCCGGCTCAGCGGCTTGGTGGGTGGGGCCCAAGAATCTGCACCAACCGCTAACCAGCCCCAGGTGACGTGGGTGCTCCTGGCGCACCTGGAGACCCCTTCCCTGGATCAGGGTGTGGTGCCTGGACCACCCGTTAGAATCCCCTAGGCTGGGGGTGCGGTGGGGGAGGGGGAGCCTTCTGGCCACCCCCACCCCCAAGTGAATGATATCAGCATCATGAGTCAGGCATCTGTGCTTGAACATTCCGTAGGTGATTCAGGTGCACATCCAGGACCAAGAACGGCTGCCCTTGGATTTCTCCTGGCTTGTTCCCTTGCTCCATCCAGGTCTCTGCTCAAAGCTGCCTCCTCCGTGAGGACCTCCTGCAGACCATCCCTTTTCCCTGCGTGATTTTCCCCTTGCAGCCCCCATCGCTACCAGACGTGATGTTACGTGTGTTTCTGTTGACCTGTCCACCATCCGTCACCCCTCTGGCTCATCTTGCTGTGTCCCCAGCTTCTTTAATGGGGCTCAGCACCTTGTGGGTGGTCAACCAATATCCACATTGAACCAATGAGTTAAAATGATGTGTATAGCTTCCATGTGTTCCTAAGTGTTATAGAGTTTCAGTTATGATCTGGGAAGGAAACATTCCTGTTTGAAGCTTTTAAAGCAGTTGTTAAGGCTTTGTGTTATACCTTCTGTAACAATGTTCCTCGTCCACACTGTTCAGTATGTCACTAGCTACATGAGATCATCAAGCACTTAAAATTGGCTAGAGTGACAGAGGAATTTAATTTTTAACTTCACCTAACTTTAATTAGTTGATGGAAATAGCCACACATGGCTAAGTGCCACATTCGTGGACAGGACAGTGACATAGTGACAGTAATAAGGTGGCTAAGTGGGAAATGTCAATGTCAGTCCAGGTTCTGCCCCAGCTCTGCTGTGAGTCAGTCTCTTCTCGTCATTATTCATCTGTCCACTCTTCAGTGTCATTCCTGTGGGACCTGCCAATGGCATGGCTACATTTTTTTTTCATATTGTCTATGATCTGGTATATTGAGGTTAAAAAAAAAGCGTAATGAAGGATCTCTTAATTCCTTATATTTTATCAGCACAATTTTGGAGCAGGTGGCAAGAACCAAACTCAACTGGCTTAACTCCAAAGGGAGAGGTAATTAGATTGTCCACATGGCTTCAGGCGTGGTTGGATCCAGGTGCTCAGTCCACGCCTCCAGTCATTTGTCTCTCTTGTCCAGCTATGCTTTTCTGTCTGCAGACCTCTTTCTCAGGCAGGGTTTCCCGAAGGTAGATCCTGGCTCACACCCAAGCAATTTAGCATTCTTAGGAGAAAGTCTACCTTTTCTTCGGGAATTCCAGCAAAAGTCTCAGGCTTTATCCTGGTTCTAGCTTGTGTTGACATCCTATTCCTGAGACAACCACACTGATTATGATTGGCCAGACATGGCATGTGTACTTCAGAAGGAGGCCAGGTCCAAAAAGAACCACAAAGAATTGGAGAGGGCACAAGGAAAGTCCTGGGCATGGAGCCTACTGAAAAAAATCAGCAAATATATCCAAAGCCCTTAGGGAGAGTGCCTGGTGCATAGTAAATGCTACATCAATATTGGTCATTATTATTTATGATAACAATAGTAACAGTAGCATTAATTAATTAACTTCTGTTCCACCTTCATAGTAAAATGCCTTGTTTACTACACAGGAGCAAATTCCCGTTGTTTGTTGATCCATACAGACCTTATGAATGTTCTTTTTAAGTACCTACTCCAAGTTCCTGAATATTATGTGAAATTCTGTCCCAACACATCTGCCGGAACTGCATCCTTAATTACTGGGTGAGCACAAGACCCGAGACTATGAAAATGAGCAGACGACAGAGTAGGAAGAACACTCCGAGAGAGCCCGAGGGAAGCGGCCAGCACGTTTTGCTCCGCAGGTTCACCTGCACAACGGAGCAGCTGGGGGGAACAGGGCAGCCTCCTTGGCGTCCAGCCACGTCTTCAGTCCAGTGCTCCCCCTGCGCTCAGACTTATGTGGGATACATCTCCTTAAATTCCGCACGCCCTTGGGCGGTAGTTCTCAGAGGGGATATGGAAGCCCCTGGGTGTCCCCGAGACCCTTTCCTAACCATAGTGTAGGAGCTAGCTAGTGATGTTTGACAATTTACTCCAGGATTTGGTGCCTTCAAATAGCAATAAAGGGCAGGAATTCAGGACCAGCTCTGAGACCAACATGTCTGAGAACTCCTGGGCTGGGCAAGAAGGCTGAACAGGTGTCTGGGGGAGGGGGAAGGTGGTACTGTGTCTCAGATTCTCACCCAGAAACCTAGTCCCCAACAAGACAGTTCCTTATAAATGTATGAGTTAACTGTGAGCAGGGATTTGATTCATTCACTTGCTCACTTTCCACCGAGAATCCTCTTCATGGTGGACTCATTATTCCCTCCTTCATATTACCTTCCCTGCCCACAAAATCCGTGATTAATGACTTATATTCCCAAGGTGATGGGAAAACAGTGAAGGGCAGATGTCGAGCTGACTGTGGAAGTGGCTTCAGGTACAGGATGACCTATCAGTTCATTTGTTCACTGAACAAACATTTACTGGATGTCCACTATGTGCCAGGTGAGCATTCTGGACTTTGAGTTTAAGGCGTGAACAAAATAATCAAGGTTCCTACTTACATGCTACATGAATCAACATGCCCTTCAGTAATGAAATTGAAAAGTAAAGAGGCGAGGCTGGATTTAGAAACTGGTCTTCTCTGTCTTAGGAGACAGCTCTGAAAATATCTGTGTGTTTCTTCTTCGTAATTCATGATGTCTTGGGGGAAGGTCCAGACCACTGGCCCAAGCAGTATCTTTATGCATCTTAGAAAGAGGTGCCCTTCCATAAGGCGCTTGACTTCCCTCTGCCAGAAAAGTCACTATATCTGCAGTCTGAATGAGGAGCCCTTGTGCAGTGCAAAGCCTGCCCAACTGTACTTGACAGCCCTGACTGAACTTAGCAGCAGACCAAGTAAAACACACTTTCCTTAGTTGTAGAGGAAGAGATGCTATCTACCTAATATTCATTTCTTTGTTAGTTTTCTTGTCCTCCCATTTGAGATTTCAGCTCCAGATCAAGGACTTTGATTTCTGGGTTTGGGTTTTGTTTTTGTTTTTGTTTTTGTTTTTGTTTTGCCAGAGTCCAAAGACACTGTCATTAGTGGCTTGAGATTCACGGTGTCCCTTTTACTTCTTTGCTTCTGAAGGGGCCTCAAGAAGGCAGGATTTATTAGAAAACAAGTATATGAGGAGTATATAATTCCTCTTCCAAGTAATACTGTTGAGCAGTGGTAGTCACAAGCCGTCTCCAGCTTGCTGACAAATGCTGGTGTGGGTGTGCGTGTCACCCACAAACATGGTCAGCGATCCAGGTACTCAGGGCGAGTACTTTAAATTACTCACTGGATCAGACTTAAAACTCGCTTACAAATGTGAATATTATCTCAGACACACGCTTGCATAATGTTAAGAGATTCTAAAAAACAAACTTTGTAAGATACTGCATTGTGTCCTATAATGGGAGGAGAAAAAAAAAAAGTCTTCAGAATGCTTACAGACTCCCCGCTGAGCGCCAGTGCAGAAATTACCAGAGCCGAAGTCCCTGCATACTGAAAATTCCTGAAAGTAAAAACGAAAGAGAATTGTTAATGGAATTTCATTTTCAAGAACCTTAGGTGGGTACAGATTTGAATGAGAATTAATCTTGGTATTTTGCTTTATAAATTAATATAAGAACAGCTAGATGAAATGAGATTTTTTTTTTTTTTTTTGGCCTCCATCTGGATTTTGCCATGGAGTCTAAAAAGGTCAAAATCAGCACATTCATTCATTTTATTGAAAAGTGTTTCTTTTACCTTCCGAACACACATATGGGAGAGTTCCCGTTTTCCCTTTGCGGGACCACCTGCTACCAGGTTCCATGGACCCCTGAAATGGATTACCGTTAACTAAAAGCAACCTGTAATGGAGTGAGCACCGCTCCTGGTTGCAGCAGAAAATTATAAGAGCTCTTGGCATCTCGTAGCTCCATTTCGAGAAAGAACTTCTGAGCAGCCGTGGCTGACCAAGCAGGTGCATTGACGCAGCACATAATCCCGCCCCACCACCTTCTGGCCCCAAATCCTGCCCCAACTGGGAGTTTCTTTTCCTTTTGCACACACATTGCAGCAAGG
Source organism: Mirounga leonina (assembly GCF_011800145.1). NCBI lineage: Eukaryota > Metazoa > Chordata > Mammalia > Carnivora > Phocidae > Mirounga > Mirounga leonina. The sequence continues at coordinate 3,150,884 of NW_023270436.1, read as the reverse complement.
TCCAAAGCCAAAGACAAGAGTACTAGGTTCTGCACATTGTGCATCCACAGAGCCCCAGCAGGTGGGTCTAGCCGCCACCCGACGCCCATGCACAACCCGCCCCTCCCTGACTTCCCTGTCTCAGCTCTGTCCTCCCACTCATCCAGGCGAGTCAAGTCCTTGGGATGCTCAGGATCCCTTTCATCTGCCTTTAAAAAAAATAACAGCTTTATTGAGGTATAACTGATGTACAAAGAAAAAAAAAAACAGTACCTGTTTAATGTATAAAATTTCATGAGTTTGAACACATACATAAACTCGGGAAACCATCACCACGGTCAAGGTAAGGAACATCTCCATCACCTCCCGAAGTTTCCTTGTGTCTGAGTTTTGGGTTTGGGTTTTCATGGTCCTAAGAATACTTAACGTGAGATCAGCCCTCCTAACAAAGTGTAAAGCATGTGACTGACCACAGGCACCGTGCCGTCCAGCACATCTCTGGAAGGGATCCGTCCCGCGTGGCGGAAACTCCCTGCCCCGTGAACAGCACCTGCCCCCTCCTCCTCCCCCAGCCCTTGGCAACCCCCGTCCTACTCTCGGCTCTCGTGAGGGCGATGGTTTCAGACTCTGCATATAAGTGGAATCACGCAGCACTTGTCCTTCTCTGACGGGCTCACTTCACTGAGCACCATGTCCTCCAGGTTCCTCCGTGTTGTTGCAAATGGCAGGATTTCCTTCCTTTTTAAGGCAGAATACTGTTCCACTGTACACGCACACATGTCCTTACCCATTTAACTGTTGACGGACACCGGCGGGGGGGTGGGTTGCATGACTCAGCCATTGTGAATAATGCTGCTGTGAATGGGGGGGGTGCAGATATCTCTTTGAAATCTGGACTTCAATTATTTCATATGTATACCTAGACCTGGGATCACTGGATCCTACAGCACTTTTTTTTTTGTATATATTTTTTGAGGTCCTGTCACCCTCCTTTGGTTGATCTTCCCTAAGAGTTATTAGAAAGCCTTCACACCTATACATTCCCCCCAGCAGGTGGAAGTGATACTGTGGGGTGTTTCCCACATTCTGTTGGCTCCATTCGGGATCTCCTTAAAGCCCTTCAGAAGCTCCATAAGGCAGGAGTTACTATTCCCACTTCACAGATGACAAAGTTGAGGCTCAGCGGGGTGAGATCACTTGCCCAAGATCGCGCAGCCTTGGGATGTGAAGCTCAGTCTGTCTAACACGCTGCTTCTTCCCTGTGACCCTCAGGAGGCTGTGAGACCAGCTGGAGTGGAGTCACAGATGTATTTATTGTACTGCAACCTTTCCTCAATCATTCTTGCTGCCTCATTTTCAAGACGCCCCCCCCCCCCACGCCTCTCCCCACCTGCTTCTGGGAAACACGGCAAACAGAACAGGGCCGCCCCTGATGCAGACATCCCAGATGGATCCCGCTGCTGGCAGAGTGGAAATTCCAGAAACAGAGCTGAGTCGAGGGGACTGTGACTGCTTGCCTCTGTAACCTGACTCCTCTTCTGGTTTCTGTGTCTAGGTAGGGACTCTGAGACCTTCCAGGTCAGCAAGTGAAAATGTCACCCGCAACTTTGAGACTGCTTTTAACTGAGATTATTTATAAAATGTGTTTCCTGTCAAGGGACACCGTAGGAAATATGATCGTGACTTCATTTTCTGCAGAACCTCCAGAAGCTTCCAGTTCTGCATGGGAGGCCCGACTTTGGGTGGTTTGTGCTCAGTTCTTCATAGAGGTTGGGGCAAAGCATTTGCTTGGGTGCCTTTCTTGGTTCTGGGAGTGGCGGAAGCCTAAACAGTGAGTCTCAGTCCCCTTTCCTGACATCTGGATGCTCAGCACTCTACAGTTTATAAAATGCTTCCCCATATTTGGTCTTGTTTTATGTTTTCAGCGTCAGCCTTCCTTAGAGGCAGTCATCACCAGGACCCACCTGAAAATGCAGTTGTGTCACCCTGGGGAGCATAATCAGGGAGAGTCAGAGGCAAAAACTAGCAAGAACCACCAGAAATCAGAGCTTCCCTGGTTTGGCAAATATGTGAGATCAAACTCTGCTGAATCACATTGAAGTTCATTTTCATGATGATAATAATTAGCATTTACTGGACACAGGCTCTGGGCTAGTGCTTCGTATTCACCATTTCACTTAATCCTCACACCAGCTGCTCTAGCAGGGCCTGAGCTGACATCATCTACATTTTACAGGTGAGGGACTGAGGCCTGCGGACACAGCTATCATGCCTCTGGCTACGCAGCTTGAAAGTGATGCAAATAGGCTCTCACCCAAATCCAACTCCAGTGTTCTCATCTTTACCAGCACACCTTAGAGTGGAAAATATTTATGTGGAAGTGTGCAGAGGAGGAGGTGAACGAAGATGAAGATGCTGATGATGGTGATGATGATGATAATGAACATGATGGTGATGGTGGTGATGTGATGATGGTGATGGTGTTGATGACGGTGATGGTGATGATGATGATGATAATGAAGATGATGGTGATGGTGGTGATGTGATGATGGTGATGGTGATGATGACGAGGGTGATATGATGATGATGATGAAGATGATGGTGATGTGATGGTGATGATGGTGTTGATGACGGTGATGGTGATGATGGTGGTGGTGATGTGATGGTGATGATGAGGAGGGTGATGATGGTGGTGATGGTGATGATGCCGATGGTGATGTGATGGTGATGGTGGTGATGATGGTGGTGATGATGCTGATGGTGATGATAATGATGGTGATGATGATGATGAAGATGATGGTGATGGTGGTGATGTGATGGTGATGATGAGGATGGTCGTGGTGATGATGGTGATGATGGTGATGATGGTGGTGGTGATGATGGTGATGGTGACGATGACGAGGGTGATGTGATGGTGATGATGATGATGAAGATGGTGATGATGGTGACGGTGATGGTGATGATGATGGTGATGATGATGAAGATAGCAGTGATGTGATGGTGATGTGATGGTGATGATGATGATGATGGTGGTGATGGTGGTGATGATGATGATGGTGATGATGATGATGGTGATGGTGGTGATGATGATGATGGTGGTGATGGTGGTGATGGTGATGATGATGATGATGAGGGTGATGTGATGGTGATGATGATGGTGATGATGATGATGGTGGTGTTGATGAGGGTGATGATGATGGCCATTGTGATAGTGCTTGTGATTATAGTGGTGGTGATGGTCATGGTAATAGTGATGAGATCATCCTTGAAAATAGCTGAAAGTCAGATCTGCTGAATGAGGTAGTTGGAGAAAGAGAATGGTTCTTTATTCAAATGGGTGTGTGAATAAATTGAAGAGATTGCTTTCTTTCCTTCCTTGTGCCCACAAATCCACTCAGAATAGTTCCCAAGGGTGAGCAGCCATGGTATCTCAGACATGGGCACCTCATTAGCACAGCCCTTCGCTGTCCAGTGTGGTGACCAGCTGTTCCAGTTTGCCTGGGATAGAGGCAGTCGGTGAAATTTCTGCTTTAAAACTGGGATAGTCTAGGCAAACCACTCTTCCTCCCAAATTGACTTTGGGGTTACAAACAGGGTGTGTATGATTCACTGCGGTTATTTTAAGACCGTTTTGTTAGTTTATGAGCAGAGATTGTTAACTGGAAGAGGTCTTTTGTCTGAATCTGTCCTGAAGATGAATTTTGTTTGTTGTCCATATATAGTAATTGGGAGATTTCGCACAAATAAATCTGCACTTCTGACTTCTCGCGGAATAAACAGATTTGGAATCCCCGGCCCCTGTTCTTGGAAGGCAGTCATCAGTGTAGCCTTTGGATCAGCATGAACCAGGGTTTGCAATATTTTCTACCACATCTGTTTTACCCATTCATGATGCCTTCCAATCTCTGTAAGCATTTTAGTTGAAATAATGCACGCAAGCTGCACAGTGCTTGGCATGTAGGAAATACTTAGCCATTTTAGTCCCTGACTCCTGCTTGGTGATTGTACCTGTCCGCTCAAGAGCACTGCAGTCGTTCAGCAACACAAAGGAATGAAGGGCTGACACCTGTTACACTACGGATGGCCCCCAAAAGCACTATGCTCATTGAAAGAAGCCAGTCACAAAGGACCACATATTCTCTAATTCCACCGACATGAAATGCCAGAGACAGAAAGTGACTCCGTGGCTGCCCAGGGCTGTGAGCAATGAGGGAGTGACAGCTAGGGGATACCACTCCTGGGTGTCTGCAGACAGGTTCCTTGTGGGGGTGGCAGAAATGGTCTAAAATCGATTGTGGGGCGCCTGGGTGGCTCAGTTGGTTAAGCGACTGCCTTCGGCTCAGGTCATGATCCTGGAGTCCCGGGATCGAGTCCCGCATCAGGCTCCCTGCTCGGCAGGGAGTCTGCTTCTCCCTCTGACCCTCCCCCCCTCGTGCTCTCTGTCTCTCATTCTCTCTCTCGCAAATAAATAAACTCTTAAAAAAAAAAAAAGTTAAAATCGATTGTGGGCATGGATGCACTACCCGGTGAATCTACTAGGCACCATTGGATTATGCATTTTAAGTGGATGAGCGCTATGGCATGTGAACCGTAACTCAAAAAGCTGGGTTTTTTAAAGAGTGCTAGAGCCTCGTTCAAATGCTGCAAATACTGCACCTCTCTGAGATAAGGCTGAAGGGGCAACAAGAAACACACAGAAGGCTCTCTGGGGGAGGCTTGAAACAGCCGCTGGTGGGAATGCAGGCTCTAGGGACAAACCGCATCCTGACCCCGGTACCCGCAGACCTCACTGGCACCCACGTCCTCACTCCCACCTTCTGGCAGCAGCCCGGCGGATGTGCTGGGTCCCCCCACACACGGCCAGCCCCAGCCTCCAGGCCTTTCTTTGCTTGAGCCGTTGTCCCCACATGAACATGCCGCCCATCATCTGCTTGCTGATCCACACCAGCATCTCCTTCGGCAACAGTCAAGCCAACAATGGCAGACGTATTCTCTGAGCATCGCTGTGATGCTAGGGTCTTTGCCCACATGATTAAGAGAACAGGGGCAAGATGAGCTCATGGTGGATGCGGAGGGCCCTAAATCCGTGAGGACGTCCTCATCAGAGACCAGGAAGGAGAAGGCACAGAGGCACAGAGAGAGAAGAAACCTGCGTGAAGGTGGAGGAAGAGATTCGGTGAGGCCGCCACAAGCCAAGAAGTGCCAGGCACACAGCCACCACTGGGTGCTGGAGGAGGAAGAGGCAGGAAGGGTCCTCCCCGAGGGCCTTTGGAGGGGGCACGGCCCCGCGGACACCTAGGTGTCAGACTCCCGGCCCCCGGAGCTGGGAGAGAGGACTTTCCTGTTGTTGGAAGCCCCCGGTATGTGAGGAGCTGTCACAGTCGCCCCAGGAAACCCAGACAAGATAACCGAGGGAAGCCAGTCTTTCCCCCTTTGTAAAGAGAAGGAAGCTGAGGCACAGAAAGGTTTCGTGATTTGCCAGGGACACACAGCAGGTACATGGCAGGGGTGGGTGTGAATCAGGGGGCTTGTGCTGTGATCCTCCCCATGGCCCCACCTGCGACAGCCGGGCAGAGACCCGGGCGGCGTTCTGGAGAGCACTTTACCAACAGGGAGCCGCACGCACCCCACCTTCGAAGGCTACTCCTGTCCTTCGTGTCGGGATCGTCTCTCAGAGACCCCCGGAGAAGGCTCCTTGTTTGAATTTGCCAGAAAAGCCATGCAGGAGACAACCTAGTTCTCTTTTCCTTAATCCCTGGAAAGAGAGAGGCAAGATCCTCTTTTCTCCCCAGGCTCCTATCTGTCGGCTATGTCAGGAACGCCGCGTGGCACAAGGGATTTTACCACCAGATTACTGCATGTGCTGCTTGCAATTAAATCTGCAAAGCTGGGCCAAGGCAGAGGAGACTGGAAAATCTCTCCACTCATTTGCAGAAGGTTTGTGTTTGTCTGAGATCCGCCCGGGGCAGCGAGGGAGCCTCTCGGCGGCGGCTGTCTGGGTGTGTGCCCTTTTGATGTGAACCTCACGTTCCCGGGGACTCTCCCAGACTCCCAAGCAGACACCCTTGTTAACAATTAAGGAGGAGGTAACGAAACCTCAGTGAGGAGCCCGCTCACCCGGGGCGGAGAGCCCACCCAGCCAGCTGCTGCCGTGCGTGCAGCCCGCCGCCGGCCGCCCAGCCTGCATGTGGCGCCCTAAAAATCTCATTATTCACACACTAACTCCGCTGGTGTAGACGAGGGGCACATATCTTTGTGAAATCCCAGCCCAGTTTTACAAGGAAACTTGAGATCGTGCTTTGTGAGATACTTCTAATTATATGTATGTCGGTAATGAACTGAAATGGTTGGCCACATAAAATGTGATTTTTAGGGCACCTGGGTGGCTCAGTCGTTAAGCGTCTGCCTTCGGTTCAGGTCATGATCCCAGGGTCCTGGGATCGAGCCCCGCATCGGGCTCCCTGCTCCGCGGGAAGCCTGCTTCTCCCTCTCCCAATCCCCCTGCTTGTGTTCCCTCTCTCGCTGTCTCTCTCTCTGTTGAAAAATAAATAAAATCTTTAAAAAATAAAATAAAATAAAATAAAATGTGATTTTTAGGTGTGCACCATCGAGCTCCCGATTACTATTTTCATTTTCTTCAGATCTTTCTGTCTGTCTGTCTGTCTGTCTGTCTCTTTTTGTGTGTGTGATGGGCCAACATGCCTCCTGGCTGTCCTGTTACCTGTTTTTTTGCCCCACATCCTAAAGATTAAATATGATAATGTTGGAGCAATGGTTTCATGAATATGAGCCAAGACTTAACCGTAGTCATTCATTTTAATCTGAAGTCTTAGGAGAATTCTAATACTCAGTGTTACCCGTCACGGGGAAATGTGATCTAAAGCACGATGAAATCGTGCCTCACGCTCAGGAGAACGGCCAAAACAGAGACTAGGGGGATGCCCCATGCTGGCGTGGGTGCAGGGAAGCTGAGGCGGGTGCGTGCTTGAGCTGTGGCTGTGAAATGACAAGCAGCTGTTGGTGGATGGCTGGGTAGCTCACTCATACATTCACAAGCCCGCGATTCTACTCGTGGGTATCTGCAGACAGGAAAGCACCTGCCCACAAGGAGACAGGTATGCAGGCGTCACGACACAAAGGCATTCGTGATTGCCAGGAACTGGAATCGGGGCAAATACGCCTCAGCCGGGCCAAGCGTGACTCAGCGGAAGGGTAGCCGGGCACCAGGACTCCGTGTGGCGGTAAAAAGGGGAAGCGTAGCCGTGCGCCCAAAAACTGGGGGGAAAGAAGCCGAGCATCAAAATACGACGTATTGTAGGAGTCTGTGTGTGTGAAGTTTCTAGAAAAGGCAAAAGTGTAGAGACAGAAAGCCCATCACTGTTTCCCTGGGGCCTGACGTGGGAGCAGAGGTTAATTGCAAATGGCACACGGAAGCTTCGGGGGACGGAGATGGGCTAACACTGGTTGTGGCCATGGTTCTTCACTATGTAAAGTCTCTAAAAGTCATAAAACTGTACAGGTAAAAATAGTTAAATTTTACAGTAGGCACATTTCACCTCAAAAGGGCCCTGGAGCAAGCAACAGTTTTGGGGGAGAAAACGCCATTCTGCTCGGAGCCTGGTGCGCGCCGTGGCCGGTGTGGTCTCGGGAACCGCCGTGTGTCGCCGGCGCCTGCCTAGGGGTGGTTTCATCCACGATTTACGTGCAGACGCTCCATGGTCGATCCCTAATGATGGCCACGTAGGACTAGGGGGGTTTGTCACAGGTATGGGCAGGCAGCGTTGAAGGAGAAAGCGGACCCCTGTGCCAACAGCCACAGTGGAATGAACGGGGTGCAGAGATGCAGGGACTTTCTGGGCTTGGCTGACCCGCATCCGCTGCAGCCCACGGGGCAGTGGACTCCGGGTCCCGCCGGCGCCTCTGACCCTTGGAGAAAGGCAGGGAAATGCCGTGTGGCCGTGCGTACCCGAGTCACCGTCCATCCACGCAGGGGCCAGCAGCCTGACGACCCTCCCGCGGGGCACCGCCCGTGAGGACGGACCACCCGACTGGGCCGGCAGGATTCTTCCGCTCCTCCCCCCGCTTCACACAAGGACACCAAACGACCACCCCCGTTCATCAGCATCTCCCTGACAAAGTGTGGAGCCGCCCCTGCTGCCGGGATTCGCTCACGGCGCCCGCCCTCTTCCCGAGCCCAACCGCCAACAGGGAGGAGCAAGATGCTTTGGACAGATTCCCTTTTAGCTTGAGTTATCCAGAGTCTGCCCCTGGGCTCACAACCCCAAGTCCCCAGCTGACAAACACTCTATATGATTTTGATGAGCTCACCTCCAGGATTCTCTCCCCACAGCGCACAGCTGTGGTTCAGGGGTGCAGCGTTAGGGACTCGTGCCTCTGCGTTAAGCATTGTCCTCTCCGGTGGTTCCTTCTGAACCAGAGCCGCTGGTGGGGGGCGGCCCCTTTAGCTCTGTCCATCATGCTTGAATGTGGGTGGGTTTGCTGGCGAGCTGTCTCGTGCCCAGGTGCACACCGCCCCTGCCTTCTCGGGATGACCAGTCATACCTCCCACGGCGGACAAGCACTGGAATCAGCGAGTCAACATGGCTGAGTTTGCCGGTCATGCCCCCCTAAAGCCGGTGGGGTCGGCCTGGGCTCTCCTCTATCTGGTGACTCGGGTTGACCCCCGCCCCCCACCCCCCTGCCTCGCCCCAGGGGGGAGAGGGAAAGCAGAGTTGGCACGCTGACTCTTACCCGCCTCAACCCAGAAGGGACACACATCACTTGCACGCACGTTGCATTGGCCGGAAGGGGCCTGGGGCACGTGTCCTTCCCAGGAGCTCAGGAAAGGGAGAAGCTGCAGGTATGGATGCACACGGGATGCGTGTGCTTCTGGCAGGAGAGAGGATCCCAGGAGCAGAAGGAGCACAGGGACCACTGGCCACGTCCGCCTCCTCCATCATGTTGCTGGGGCAGGACACCCTCGCCCACGGCACTGACGTTTCTACATACTGACATGACGCAAACCTTTCGAGGACAGACACTCCAACTTTGGAGAAATAACCTACATGTCTCTCAACTGCCTCCTTCCTCGGCTCCATCGTAAAAATGTGACCTTTCTCGGGGAAGTTGATGTCCCATACTCCACGTGCCATCCCAAAGGACAGTCCCACTTAATAACTCGGTTACAGTGCTGGACCGCCCAGAGACGTGAGCCTTCTTAAACTGTTTTCTTGTTTTGAATGAGTGTTCTGGAATGGAGTCTCCATCTCGTATTGGAAGTAAATTGATGGATAAGTGAAGTTGGACGCCTGCATCCCCGTGTGCCCCGTGAATGAATTGAAAGTAAATGAGGTGGGAGGTGGGCTTCCCTGTAGAGACAGAACGCGGAATTACTGGTCTGTTACCGCCAGCCCGCGGAGCTGTTAGCATGCGTCCTCGGGGAAGGAGGGAAATTTGCTCTGCTGCTGTTGAAGACAAGTTGCTACTCCCCAGGATTGATCTGTTAAACGGTTTGCTGTTGTGAGTCTATTTCTCCCGGGGTAAGCGCTGGTGAGGACGCGGGCCTGCAGTAGCTCAGGAACGAGTCTTGTTAGCTTCGGTGACTGATGTGCTTAGCACAGCTGTCCACGTTGAAAACCCACACGCCTGGGCCCTTGGAGGCCGATTCAAGGAGGCAGACTCCCTTTGGATCAGAGCCCTGGGGAGCCCAGCAGGGAACGGGGATGGGTGGGGAGGTTGCATCTGAATAAAGACTCCGGGAGAGGGCGCCTGGGTGGCTCAGATGGTTAAGCGTCTGCCTTCGGTTCAGGTCATGATCCCGGGGTCCTGGGATCGAGTCCCGCATCGGGCTCCCTGCTAGGCGGGGAGCCTGCTTCTCCCTCTGCCTCTGCCTCTCTCTCTCTCTGACTCTCATGAATAAATAAATAAAACATTAAAAAAAAAAAGACTCCGGGAGAGGAGGATGGAGCCATGCAGACATCTGGGGGAAAAGCATTCCAGGCAGGAGGAACAGCGCGTGCGAGGACTTGGTCACGTTCCAGGCACTGCAGAGGCCGTGGGGGCTGGGAGGCATGTGGGTGGGAGAGAGGATGAAGAGGGAGGCAAGGAGGTGCCAGGGGTCCACATCTGTCCCGGAGGCTTTGGCTTTCGCTCTGAAGAAGGTGGGAGGCAGGGGGAGGCTTGAGCAGAGCAGGGACATGATCTCATTCGGGTTTCAGGGGCTGCCCCTGCGTGCTGTGCGGAGACTAGGCTGTCTTGAAATATGGCGCAGCCACATAGGTTAGCTGATGCTTGAGGCCAGCACCATCCTCCCTGCACATCAAAGGGGGCCCTTGTTGGCCGTGGGGTGGGGTCTATGCCAGGAGCAGACTGTGCACATCACACACAAGGACCCTTTCCTGTTCCCCCGAGATGGGAAGTGAGACAAGTTGGCTTCACAACGCCCCATTGATCCATGCTTCAAAACTCGGAAGGGACACAGGCTCCGACAAAGGACTCCTGTGCTGACAAAGGGTCAGTGAGGAGGGGCCGCTCATTGAGATGCAGCTGGGCGGGCACGACAGGCGGAGGCTGTAATTAATGACACACCGTCTAGGACCGTTCGGGCTCGGGACACGGCGTTCTGAGTCACAAGAAGCTGCATTCACGGAAGAAGGAGGGAGCTGTCGTCCGTGTGCCTGTCGGTGCGGGGACGGGGTGCCCTGGGATGAGCCCCCACCTGCTGGTCAGCATCTGCCCTCCCAGCCGTGGCCCCGGGACAGGGCCCATCTTACTGCCTCAGCTGCCTGACGAAGTGACCCCCCAAAATAACCTTCCTCTGCCCAGATGCCTGAGAAGTGGGTCGCACAGTGTTCAGGAAAGGGGATGCACAAGTCCTGGGGGTCCTGCTGACCCCTGGGGTGGAGGAGTTAAAGATTCTTCATCCCCGGGAAGAGGGCAGCCAGTCACCTGGTCCCAGGAAGGAGCTTTGCACCCCCCCACCCCAGGTGCAGATGCAAACCTCTGACCCACATAAAGCTTGTGCTTCGGTCTTCCCCAGCAGTGGCCAGACAACCACTCCGACGTCCGTCGGCTGGTGAATGGATGCACAAACCGTGTTCTGTCCACGCACTGGGATGTCATTGGCGTGAAAGGGAGTGTAGTGCTAATACGCATTACCACACGGACGACCCTCGAAAACGCGACGGTCGGGGAGAGAAGCCGGTCACAGAAGACCACGTCCTGTGTATGATCCCACTCGTGGGGAGTGTCCAGCAGAGGCGAATCCGTGGACGCGGGGCTGGGGGGAGGGGAGGTCGGGAGGGACGGCTGAGGGACCCGGGGTTTCTTCTGGGGTGAGGGAAATGTCCGGGAACCGGATGTAGCTGGTGGTCTGTCTTTGCCTGTGAGGTCTGCGGTGCCTGAATTATATCTCCGTGAAGCGGGGGCTTCCTAAGGCACGTTCCTGAGAGGTTTAATATATGCATTTGCTTTTCCAAAGTCACTTCACAGTATTTGCAGGGAGACTGGTGTTGGTGGGGGTAGTGGCCTCCCCTCCCCAGCTGCACACCGAGCCCCCTTCCCGCAGCCCCGTTTCCCATCCCGTGAGGTGGGGAGCATCGGAGTACCGGTCTCCCCGCGTTGTCAGGAGGAGTGACGGGATCAGGACACGCGGAGATGCCGGGAGCAGCCTGCGGGGCTTGGAGAGACTCAAAACCATGAGGTGGCCTTGGGGCTGGTGTTCTCAGCACTGAGGATAGTGCTGACAGCCCAGCTCAGTGTCGGTTCACAGGGGCTGTTGGCGTCAAGGAAGGAGCTCAGGGGAGGGGGCTTGGCTGTCAGGAGGCGGGAGGATTTGAGTGTACGTCCCCTGGGCCTCAGTTTCCCCCACCGTGGCAACAGTAATGCGTCCTACTCGGCCGCGTTGAAGACCAAATGTGGCAAGGATGCACGCGGACGTTCTCGGCAGAGGATGGAGAGGCCTCCTGTGGATTTATGTCCCCAAAAGGAGATGATGGAAGTCCTCACCCTCAATGCCCGGGAATGGGGTCTGTGCCCATGACATCAATTCAAGACGAAGTCACCGGGGTTTAATGTCCCACGAGCTCACGTCCCCTCCCGGCCCTTCCACCTCCTGGCCCTGGCTGCTCCCGGACGACCCAGAGCAGCTGCAAGGAGGAAATGACAGCAGCGTTAGCTTCCATGTCCCCATCAGCTCTGCATTCCCCACCGGCGTCTCCCAGAGCATTTTTAAAATCAATTTTACCCGAACATCACGCAGAACTCTGGGGGATCCGTTCAGTAGGAAATGGGCAGGGAGGAGGCAGTGGGTCCGGTCTGGCCCTGCTCCCTCCGGCCTGCCGCCTGCAAGCCGGCCAGTAATAAGGTCCCCCTTCCCTCCCTGATGAGAAAGATCATCAGACTGAGCCAGGCAGCTGCGCTGGTGTCCGCGCTCGCCGGGCGAGAGGGAAAAGCACGTCAGTGGGTGCAATTTTGAGGCTGTCCCTGCAACGCCCGTATGTGTACCTAAGATATGCTTAATCGCAGGATTATGTCAATCGCCGGTCGCACCTAACAAAGTCAGTTTGTTAAACTGATGGCCCTTCTCCGGACTCCTCTGCCCTGAATCCAGAACCTTCCTTTCAAGCACCTTCACTGATCAGCATACCAATTGGTTATGGGGTGGGCAGTGCATCATTTTAACTAGGATGCCTTGATTTGGGAAAATGAGTGCCCTTTTGGAGTCTTTTTTTTTTCTTTTTTTTTTTTTTTGCTATTGCGAATTAAGGTGACTTGTCGGTCCCTGCTGGAGGCCTGCTCTCAGACAAAACAATGGCATTCCCACCATCCCCTGCCTTTCCCACCATGCAGGCCACCAGCTAGCACCCTGGCCTTCTCATGGTTACAACACTAGAAATGTCGCCTGTCTTTGTGCATTGGCTCAAGTGTGCGAAGGAACATCTACACGAGTCAGCCTTAGGTTGGCCTGAGTTTAACAGAAAACTCTCAAAACCAATAGCTACAACATAAAGGAAGTTTATCTCACACACCTAAGTAAGTCCAGGGCCACTCCTTAGTTGCTGGAGATTTAGGTTTCCCCTATATCTCTGTCCCACCGTGTTCAGTGAGTGGTTGTCATTTCCAGGTTTGTCTCATGGTCCAAGATGGCTGCTCATGTTCCAGCCATTGTATTTGTATTCCAGGTAGCTGGAAAAGGGACGGAGATTTCACCAAGTGTCACATAATATTTCCACTTACAGTTGGACTGGAACTCTTCTCAAGCTTTGAGCAGCATCAGGACCACCTGGAGAGGTTAAAACACAGGCTACTGGGCTCCGCCCCTAGAGTTTCTGACTTAAGTATGTGCAGGGTGAGGCCCAGGAATGTGCATTTCTAAAGTTCCCAGGTGATGCTGCAGCTACTGGTCTCGGCAGCTCACTTTGAGAAGCCCTGTGCTAAGCCCCCGTCACAGGATCACCCCTAGCTGCAAGGAGACTGAGCAGTTTAGTCTGTTAGCAGGGTCCTCTTCCCCCACCCCGCGCCCCAAAACACTGTAGCTCTGTTACTAAAGAAAAAGAGGAAAATGGCAAACAGCCCCTTTTTGCTACAGTGTCATTCATGTTTATTTCCTCCAAACCAATCAATTTATTTCTCTAGCCGTTGCCTTTTTCGTGTCACTTCTGGGGTTCAGAGGGTTTTTGTATGTTGCTGCGTAGACACACCAGACAGCCACTTTTCTTGCCTCTCCCCAGAAGAAGGGCCATTCAGAAACCAGGTGCTTCCTCCCTCTCCCACAATCCAAACACCAGGAGAGGGAACTTTCTGCTCCAGAGGGATGGGGCGAGGGGGAACCCCCTTTTCCCTCCTGAGTTTTGGGCAGGACGTTTTTTTTTTTTTTAAGATTTTTATTTATTTATTTAACAGAGAGAGAGAGCACAAGCAGGGGGAGCGGCAGACAGAGGGAGAGGGAGAAGCAGCCTTTCCACTGAGCAGGGAGCCCGATGCGGGGCTCGATCCCAGGACCCTGGGACCATGACCTGAGCAGAAAGCAGCAGCTTAACCGACTGAGCCGCCCAGGCGCCCGTGGCCAAGACGGCTTTTGTCACTACTTGTGAACCCTCTGCTGTCTTGGGAATTTGGCGAGGCTGTTCTCTCTGCCCAAATGTCTCAGCTATTGAAATCTCTCAACATATTATCCTGATGGACAGACCTCACCATTGTTTGGCAGGCAAGAATTGGGGGGAAGCTCTTTTTCTTTCCTTGAGGAAGGGGGAGCTTTATCACTCCCTGGAAGGTCAGTCCTAGACCCCCAATTCACTGAGTGATCAGCAACAGCAGACTCGCCCTTGCTCACACCCTGGGGATCAGCTTCAAGGGTCTGCAGCCTGCAAGCAAAGCCCATTCCCACCACTCCTGGGGGTCCTGCTGATGATCCGTACTGATCGAATTGAAAGCTTAATTAAATGGGTCCTCCATCAACTTGCAAGCAATGCTAAATTAGTTCCAATTCAGTTACAGTTGAATGCACACCGTCTTAGAGCTGAGCGCTCAGGGGTGATCTGGTGACATAGGACATTGAAATCCAGAGTCACGGCTCTTGGACTTTGTTTCCCGGATGGGGCTAAGTGTTCATGGAGTGGCCACCTTTGTGCCAAGCACTGAGCCATGGGGCTTGTGTACCTTCTCCTCGGGTTCTCAGAAGATCCCTGGAGGAAAATGGGATTACCCCATTTCACAGATGAGGAAGACAAAGCACAGAGAAGCAGGACCTGGAATGCCACGAAACAAGTGAGCAAACGGCAAGATGGGTGCTCTGATTTTGTGTTCACAGAAGCAATGAGGGTCTCGGCCCCCCAAATGCTGGCAACTGGACTCTCTTCTTGTTTTCCAAACCTGGACCTTTGATCTCCCCAGAGCCTGCTGCCTGAGCCAAGGTACCATCCGGCTGCCACGAAGGTCCCTCTGCTAGCCCCGTGGTGTGTTTTGCCGACGGACTGTGCTTCATCTGACTTGGAGGAAGAGCTTGATGACTTTCTTGTCCCTCCATCTTTCCTCTGGGAGGGGTCATTTGTAATGTTGCCTTCCATGCTGAAGTCTGGAAGGGCCAGTTGTAGGAGCTTCCTATTATTCAGGTATTCATATCCTCCCACCTAGAGCTAAAACTGTGTGCAGGGAAGCAAATACCACAAAAATAATCTCTACCGTGAATTATGACCCACCTGTAAAATTAGCCACAATTCAAATACCCCTTCCTGTTCAGTATGAGTCCTTGCGCTTTGGTGGGTCCAGAGCATCCAGGACTCCTGCAGCAATGCAGATTATCTCAGGGCATACCTGCCAACTCCGGCAAAAGGTGCGGGTGTACTGTGGGCTGTGGGACAGGTATCGATGTCCAGATGGGGACCCAGTTCAGCAGAGTGGGTTACAACTGAGGCGGAGAAAATCCATCTGGATGACGGGAGTTCACATCCACAAGGATGCCGACCCCATTGGTCCAGCAAAGCAGGACTTGACCCCCAGAGGAACAGGATGGGAACAGGAGAGGCCCCCAGGGGAATGCACTGAAAACCCCGTCATTTTAGGAAAATGATCTTCTTGTTCAGGGATAGACATCGATTTCCCAGAAAGGGCTAGATAGCGAGTATTCTAAGCTGTGTAGGGACACATCCAGTGTCTATTACATATTCTTAAAGCTTTGGCAAATTCAGAAACTATTCTTGGCTCTTGAGTCGATATAAAAGCAGACCGTGGGCAGGATTTGGCCCCTGAATCTTGTTAATCAGTCTGCAAAAGTCTAACGTCCTGTGAAAGGTATTTGCAAGGTTGTCACAGACACCTTCCCTTCCTGCAAATATTTAAATTAATTAATTCAATTTAAAAAAATTAATTCTAAGAAGCAGCGCTATGGTTGCCATCTCTACCCCAGCATTGACAATGAATCAGTAAACTAGACTTATTGTTAATCCAGGTCACTCTGAGCCGCCTTCCTCGGGGAAGAGGTGAAACTCTCAGTCCGCAATCGGAGGAGACCCCAGCAGGACATGCTGGGCTCTGTCTGCCTCCGTGATGGTGGAGGATGCACCTGATGGCTTCTCCCTCAAAGCCAGGTGGGGGACGTGTGGATTTCAGAGTAGCTGGCTCATCTTACACCCTTCACAGGAGTGGACCACTTCTCTGGCCACAGGCGGAAAGAAGGAAGCCTGGATTTGAGTTCCTGGAAGCTAGCAAAGGGTTTGGAGAGAAACGGGAAGTATTCTCGTGCCCCTATCCGGCGGCTCCTCTGGAGTCCAAGGCAAGATGGGCCACCTGTCCATCATACCTATGCTCACCCAGCACTGACTCATTTTCTAGACTGTCACTGCAGTGTGGAGGGAAAGAACCATATACATGGTATGTACGACACGTAGATCTTTCTATCTGGATAGAGGGAGATCCACTGATCCACAGGCTGTCCCTCTCTGGAACAGGCTGAAGCTGCAGTCCTCAGACAGAATTTCTTCCTCAGAAGCCTCAACTTCGCATCCAAAGGCCTTCGACTGATTAAACCAGGCCCACCCTGCTTGTCTAAGATAATCTGCTTTCCTGACAGTCAACTGATTAGGATCTCCCACCTACCTGCTCCCCGAGACAGAGTTAGATCAGCGTGTAGATGTGGATCTCAGCCTAGAGCTATGGTTCAGCCAGGTGGACATGGCCAGAGCGGGAAAACGTAACGGTGAGCAGAATGAAGACGTAAGCGGAGGGAAGTCCAATATGATATATTGGTGTAAACCGCATAGAACATATGTTTGTACAAAACGTAAATGGAGGGAACAATGCTGTAGTTTCTTTACAGATGTGGGAACGTGATAAAAGTCCAAAATCACAGACGCCAAAGATGGACGTCAAGTTCCCAATGGCGGGTGCCTCTGGGAGCGTAATCGGGAAACTGGATTTGAGGAAATGAGGGATTTCAAAGTTATGAGCCCTGTTTTCTCTCTTTCACAAAAGAAAAATCTGAAATGCACACAAAACACAGTAACATTCTGTCATTCCAGATTTTGCATGTTCAGTGCTTGAGACACACACGTCCTATTTGTTATCTTCTATCCGTACACACACACACACACACAGCGCAGAGGGGTGGGCTTGCCTCCGTGTGCTGATTGTCCTGCCCTGCACACCTCCCAGTCACGCGGACCAGCCGCCCTCCCCGTCAACACGGACTCTGTCCTGGGCCCTGACAGGCAGCGTGTAAACATTGTCAGAGGTAATCTTCACAACGACACTAATTATTCCCAGGTTCACAGCCCAGAAGCAGATGCTTGGAGAATTTAAATAATAGCAAGAAAGGAGCAGAGCCCAGACTCACGGCTGTTCTGTCCCAGGTTTTTACGCCCCCAGAACAGGTGGTTCAGCCCCGAGGTGCACGTTCAAACCTGGTGAGGTCGCCTTCATGCTGCATACCCCAAACAAGCCACCTTATCAGCCCTGGGCCTCAGTTTCTCCATCTGCAGACTGGGGAGAGTGAGACTACCTGCTTCGTGGTTTGGGGGTAGAGATGGCAGTGTTGAGAGACACCTGGCTCGTAGCAAGAGCTCCCCAGATGCGACCTGGGGCTTTTATTAACGAGCTCTCTCCATGGCTCACAGCACATCCGCCTCGAGAGAGGTTGTTTCCGCCTTATCTGGAAGGTTCGCCATTCAGCGGGTTCTGTCCTTGGTCCTGAGCCCCCACCGTTGGTGTAAAAGCCAGGCGTCCAGCCTCGGAGCTGCAGGTCCCACCTCTGGGTATGTGACCCGAGGCTGAGCGGGACCGGGTGCTCCTCGGAGGCCAAGCCAGGCGTGACCCCGGCCGTGGCCTTCCCACGGCTCTCTCCCTCCTTCTGTGCTGAGACGACTCGCATGACCTAAGAGGCACGGTCTCCAAGTCTGTGCTTGAGCGGTTCTTAGCACAGTCACAAAGCTAGGACACTACCCAGTCCCAGAAAGTTTCCATCACCTACAGATTCGGCTCCTGCCCTTTGAACCGTCGCCGCACCTTCCCCTCTCCCGCCGCCGGCAACCCTCCATCCGCACGGATTTGCTGTTCTGGACACTTCCTGTGGACAGGACCCAGCACCGTGTGGCCTTCCGTGGGCTCCTTGCACTCAGCACCACGGTTTCGAGGTCCGCTCACAGGGGGGCATGGGCCCGCGGGTCATTGCCATCCGTGGCTGGGTGTGTCCTGTGCGTGGACGGACCACGTTTGCACGCCCCTCTTGTCCTTCCCCCGGAGAGCATCTTCGGGATCAGCACACACCCTTCCGTCTGTTCCACGCTCCAGAAGTAATTCTGTGTTCTTTATTTAGAAATTAAAAATAAGATTTGTAAAAATACAGAAGACGGCCAAAGCAATTCACATTTATGAGGGCACCTCACACAGCAAAGCGTGTTTTCCCCGAAGCCTCGGGCTCTCTTCAAATTTGAAATGACAGTGATTTAAAGTCCCCGACTTTATTGATCCTTTTGAGCAGAGCAGGACTGAGGTGGAAGGAGGTGGAGGGCGGGAAAACACCGGAGGAGGAGAGAGGAAACGCCTCCCAGTCAGACTCGTGCCTCTGTCGTGCAGGGGCGGCCGGGAAACGGGGTACGGGTCTGCTCTCCTGGCGCCGGAGCCCGCGGGCAGGGGACACCGTGCCCGCAGGGGACGAGTGCCTTCTGTGAGCCAAGCGGCACACAGCTCCCGGGGGCCACCTGCTCCGGCCAGCCCTGCACGGAGGCGCAGCCCCGGGGCCCGGGCTGGGGGGCTTGAGCGGGTTTCCGAAAGCAGGACAGTCGTGTGCATTTCAATAGTGTCCTCGGCATCTCATCTAAACGCTGAATCGGCCTTGACTGGAAAGGGATTTGGGAGGACAACCAGCCACGTCTACCTCTGTGTCTGCTGTGTCAGTTCATACGTGTGCGTGCACATGCATACCACACACACACACCCCACAGGCATGCACACGCGTATCCCACAGGCATGCACACTGCACACCACACATACACGCACATGCTCGCACGTGCACACGCACGTGCACCTTTGGCTCTAGGAAGGCTGCTCTGCATCCCCACAAGCCCCTCTCCCGGGTCCTTGGGGCCAGATGCACGCCCTCCCCTGCCAGACCTGGCCGACATGCCCCATCCAAGCCTGCGTTTCTCTCTGTTCTCCCTGCTTGCACGGTGTTTGCCACTGCTTTCCGTAATCCCATGATTTCGGGGAAGCGGGAAACTACAGTCCAATCTGAAAGTGGCTCCTTCGCAGGGATCAGAGGGCCATGCAGGAGTTGCTACCTCCTGGCCTCTCGAACGGTCCAGGCCCCCCTTGGAGAGACGGCCAGGGCTCCGCCCCGAGGACTCAGTCCCACAGCCCTGGACGCACCGTGCGACTTGTCTTCCCCCAGGGTCCGAGCCTCACCACCCCGGCTGCCTCTGCTAACATCACATGTTTTTATGCCGACGGGTCTGTCCCCTTTCTTCATGACAGCACTGACTATTTTTCAAGGTCCCGATAAAGGACACATCTTGGCCCCGATTTGCAACGTGGTGTCCAGGGCTGTGTTACAGCACAGGACCGTCTTCTAGGGCTACCATAACCCATGACCCCAGGCTGGGGCTTCATCAACAGAACGTTCATGGTTCCGGAGGCTGGAAGTCCAAGATCTAGGTGTCCACAGGCTTGGTTTCTCCCGATGTCTCTCCTCGGTTGCATCCCTGATGTCACTTCCTATTCTTATAAGGACACCAGTCCAATTGGGTTGGGGTCACCCTATGGCTGCACAGAACCTTAATTACCTCTTTAAAGATACCTCCTACCTTTAAATACAGTCACACTGAGGATTGAGGCGCTGGCATATGGATTTGGGGTTGGAGACACAATTCAGTCCACAGCACACACAGATCCCTACCTCAGAAAATCCCAAGTCTAACCTAGAGAGCTAAAACAAGCACCCAGCTCATCAAGGGAGGGCATGGGTGGCAGAAACCAGCATCAAAGCATGCTCTTAGATGCGGAAAAAGGGGAACCCTCCTACACTGTTGGTGGGAATGCAAGCTGGTGCAGCCACTCTGGAAAACAGTATGGAGGTTCCTCAAAAAGTTGAAAGTAGAGCTACCCTATGATCCAGTAATTGCACTACTGGGTATTTACCCCAAAGATACAAAAGTAGGGATCCGAAAGGGTACGTGCACCCCAATGTTTATAGCAGCAATGTCCACAATAGCCAAACTGTGGAAAGAGCCAAGATGTCCATCGACAGATGAATGGATAAAGAAGATGTGGTGTATATATATACAATGGAATATTATGCAGCCATCAAAAGGAATGAGATCTTGCCATTTGCAACGATGTGGATGGAACTGGAGGGTATTATGCTGAGTGAAATAAGTCAATCAGAGAAAGACATGTATCATATGACCTCACTGATATGAGGAATTCTTAATTGCAGGAAACAAACTGAGGGTTGCTGGAGTGGGGGGTGGGGTGGGAGGGATGGGGTGAATGGGTGATAGACACTGGGGAGGGTATGTGCTATGGTGAGCGCTGTGAATTGTGCAAGACTGTTGAATCTCAGATCTGTACCTCTGAAACAAATAATGCAATATATGTTAAGAAAAAAAAAAAAGAAGAAGAAGAAGAAGGTAGCAGGAGGGGAAGAATGAAGAGGGGGAATCGGAGGGGGAGACGAACCATGAGAGACGATGGACTCTGAGAAACAAACTGAGGGTTCTAGAGGGGAGGGGGGTGGGAGGATGGGTTAGCCTGGTGGTGGGTATTGAGGAGGGCACATTCTGCATGGAGCACTGGGTGTTATCCACAAACAATGAATCATGGAACACTACATCTAAAACTAATGATGTAGTTTATGGTGATTAACATAACAATTAAAAAAGCATGCCCTTAAATGTTTGCTAAGTGATTATAGGAGCACTAACCAGGTGTCTGAAATAAAAATGTCAAAACTAAACTTACCACTGTAGGCTCTATTTCTACAGATGGTCTCCCCTTTGTATCAGTCAGGATGAAGTAGGACGTGTGACAGTAACAAGCAGCGCCAAGTTCTCCAGCATTAATCTTACTTCTTTAAAAAAAAAAAAAAAAGATTTATTTATTTGAGAGAGAGAGCACATGGGGGGGAGCAGAGGATGAGAATGTCCAATAGACTCACTGCTGAGCACAGAGCCCCATGACCCTGAGATCAGGGCTTGAGCCGAAACCAAGAGTCAGACGCTCAACCGACTGAGCCACCCAGGCGCCCTATTCTTATTTCTTGCTCAGACTCTATACCCGGGGCTGGTCCACAGAGGGGCCCCTGCTCACAATGACTCAGAGCCTCAGTCTGATGGAGCAGCTACCATCTGGAATACTCCTGGTCCCTCTGCCTCAGGAAAAGTCCCTACAGGAACGCGGGTAACTGCTCTCGCCCAGGAGTGACCCACACGTGTCAGCTCACGACACTGACCAGAATTAGTCACACAGCTCCCACCAACCACACAAGCTCTGTGTGGGAAACACAGTTTTATGGCGCATCCCAAGGTGGCCAGAAGCTGGAAGGCAGGGGTCTGTAGCTTTGTCCTCATGGGTCAGCCTCGTGGGCACAGTGCAGGGCAGAGTGGATCCAGAGGACCCACAGAAGACACTCAGCAGGTGACCTACACCGCAGCACCTCTCCAGCCGAGCCCACTGGCCTGTGCCATCTCCCTGGCCACAGTTCAAATAGGGACGCTCAACTCGGTCCGAGCCACCGACCCCCAGTGCTTCCTCCACCCACTTGGAATCTCTGTGACCGTTAATCCTCTGCTCCTGCAGTTTCTGGTGGCCGCTGAGACCCATACCGTGTCCACCCCGTCTGAGTCTTGACGCGATTCAGTTTAGGGAGAGGGTTAGGTGGAGGGGTGTGTGTGTGTGTGTGCGTATGAGTGTGTGGACCTGCGATGACCGTTAGGAAGCTAATCAAAATTAACCCACGAGGGAGTCTGCAGACTTAACGAAGCCATTAGCCGAAGACCATTCTGAGAGAGAAAATGTGAAGACTGAGCTCTGAGCACATTACCTGTAATGAACCTGAAAATGGACTTGGGGAATTTCTGTGGGATTCTTAGCATCCGGAATGGCCAGTGTGGGGGCCGCCAGATGGCAGCCCCAGCGTGGGAACCCTGTGGACCCAGGAGCAGACCCGGCAGAGGGTTATTTAACTGCTGGCTGGTGGGCACCAGCTTCAGAGAGAGGCTGGGACTCTACTCATGACTGGTGACTCTTTCAACTGTGCTCTTGTTTAATGCAAAAGGTCATTTCTGTGTCAGTTGCTGCTTCCCTGGAGAAGGACGTGAGAAAATCTCTTTCCTTACAACTCCTGCTTCAAAGGGGAGCGGTGTTTCTGGAGAAACAGACTTTGGGAGGAATTGGCCCAAAGGTAAAAGGTGCTGACAGATGTCCCAGAGCCACAGACCTTTTTTTTTTTTTCATTTTCATTTGTCCCTAAAAGGAAGGATGACAAAAGTGCCTCCAGACTCAAAAGAGACAGTACGTACTTTATCACTTTGAACATCACTACATGTGTGGGAGATGTGATGCCAGTCATTTTGCATGAAGTCAGAGTGAACGGGATGAGCCGAAGGCCCCAGAGCTGCGATGGAATGGCTCCCGTGGGCAGCGGAGGAAGAGCCTTCGGTTGGCATAAAAGTCTGCACGAAAGACGTCGCCCCAGCTACCTGGTGTCCACCACCAAGGTCCAGTGATCCTGGGCATCAGGGGATAAAAGTGACTGACTCACTGATCTTGTTAGCCGCATGGGAATCTCCTCACTCCCTCTTCCCATAGTGACCTTTTTCCTGGGTAAAGTGTGTGAGTCACAGGGCACCATCCTCCCCTGCACAAGGGATGAGCATTTAGCCCCCATGAGACCAAACAGACTGCCCCCCCACCGCCCCGAGGACGTGGATCCTCAGCAGGGGGCCTCGGGGAGAGAAACGGCTGAAGCTGTTCGCTCCACTCCACTCTAGAAATGCTGCCCCTTCCTCCCGGTTTTCAATATCCTGGAAGCGGATCAGGGGCCTGCCTTTCCAAGGCCGGCTGCAGCTTTTCCTTTGACCCTGGGAGTGGCCCAGGACCCAGCTGGTAAGAACCTATGTTAGTTCCCAGTCTATACCAGATTAATACCAACTTAACAGATTACAGTTCTGGGCATTGGAAGTTGGAAATGAGTCTTACGGAACTAAAATCAAAGTGTTAGCAGGGCTGGGTTCCCTCTGGAGGCCATAGGGGAGGATCTGTCCTCTTCCTGCTCCTAAGCCCCCCGCCCCATATCTCCTAGGTCGTGATCATATCCCTCTGACCTCTGCCTCGGTCCCCTCCCTCGCGCCCTCTTCCTCCGACCCTCATGATCACCTCCTATAAAGGACTCTCACGATTCCGTTGGGTCTGCCCCAGATAATCCGGGATAATCTGCCCATCTCAAGATCGGTCACTTAATCACTGCAAAGGCCCTTAGACCATGTAACAGAACAGACTCACCAGTTGTGGAGATTAGAGCTCGCGTACCGGGGTGGGGAGGTGGGTTACTCCACCGACCACAGCACTTTCTTGCTCAGACTAGCCGGAGTTCATTTCTGTTGCCTACAACCCAAACCCAACCGATGCATCACTTCCACTTGGTCTCCGCAAAAGAAAAAAATATATATCTCAACCGTTGCAGTTGGTAACTAAGAAGATGATCCTAAATAAACTAAATTGTTAAATGTTCTTGGAAAATTATCCCAAAGAATGGCCTTTTCGGCCCAAGTTCCCAAGGGGAGGGCTACGGCGTCTTGTTCTCAATGAGGACCACCTGGCAAACACTTTGGAAGGTTCCCCTTACTGTTCAAGAACACTGACTAGCCCCCTTGACCCAGGTATGTCTGCTTCTTCTGACAGGACACTGAAATTCTGAACACCGCCATTCTCACGGGGAAGACGGTAGCCCTGCCCATCAAGGTGGTCTCTGTGGAGGAGAACAGCGCCGTGATGGATATCTCGGAGTCGGTGGAGTGCAAGTCCACAGACGAGGATGTCATCAAGGTAAGCGCCCCCATTAACCATCGCACTAGACTGACGGGAACTTCCCTTGGGCATCCCATTCACTAAGAAGGTTGGGCCCCCAGAAATCAGAAATTCAACTGGTTGGTTTATGTACACCACACTTCTAGTCACTCCACTAAATTTTCCCTTTTGCTTTTTCCATGTTGGCATCACTCCCAACCCGGTGTTCATCAAGTATGCCTTGGACTGTGGTTCAAACCCCGAGTATGCACAGTAAGCAAGCGGGTGATGGCAAGGGGGGCAGTGGTAAGCCAGACGCGCCCTGGGCTAGAAGGGCGGCCCGTCCTCGGCTACTGCTCCTTGTGGTTGTGAGTAAATGGGAGCTCTGCCCTGCTCTCTCTTCAGGAGAAGCCACACATTTGGATCTTATGTAAAGATCGCTTCCGTTCCCGCATGGGCAGCCAATTCATTTTTTTCATGGGCGAAAAATACATCTGCAGTGTGAGTCCAGCCCGTGGGGCAGCTGTTGGAACCACTGATAGGGCAGACCGTGAACCCTGGGTCCAATCCAGCCCCCTCTCTGTGGTGTAAATAAAGTTTTATTGGAACGTGGCCACTCAAACCTATTTCTGTATTGTCTGTGGCGGCTTTTCCATGACCACAGGACGGTCCCGCTGTGGTGACAGATGCCATCTAGCCCGCAAATCTAACACATTTATTATTTTGCCTTTCCAGGGGCGAGTTTCCCTAGAAAACCCCTGCTCTAGAGTCCTCAGTTTCTTGAGGAGATGACCCTAAGTCTTGGTCTTTCCCGCCAACATTTGCAGCGATAACGCACCCACAGTGCTTGCCCAAGGAGTAAGACAGCACGAGGGCTGCTTCAAGCCAGAAATGAACGGTTTGGTCTTTCTCCAGATGTTTTGTAATCCTGGAAACCCACCCAGAAGAAAACATAAAGCACCAAGGCAAGCAAGCAGATAATGCTTTTTTGCCCCTTAAATAGGGTCTGACACACAGCGTCAGCGTCTTTTCTCTGGTGTTGCAAGCGGCGCGTGGAAGTCGGGGAGAACCGTACAAACCGCTGAGTGCGGGGGTTAGGGCGGAAAGATCCTACCCCGCAGACGGCAGCCCCCGCTCGGCCACCACTGTCCACTGCTCTCGGAGCCTCGGGCAGAGGGCGGCGTGCAAGCGCTCTAGGTTACGACAACCTCCCGGCGGCGACAAGGGGTCCCAGCAACTCCAGGAGAGTCTCACGGCTTCCTGACAGTTGCAGGCAGTGTCTCGAGGAAGAGGTGCTTTTTCCTAATTCCCCCAAGAGTGACTTCTGTGCTGATGGTGGCCCCCAAACCCACGGCACCTTACAGAAGACCGGAGAGGCCTGTGGGAGGAGCGGGGAGGGCATGAAATTCTGAGCCACGCTGTCCGAGAGAAGCAACGTGGGCCACGCACGTGGCTTAAATGTCTCCAACCGCCACGTTCGGAAAAGGAAGAACGGGGGAAGCTAATTGCTTTAAATGCACGTACTTAACCCATTATATGAAAAACATGATCATTTCAACATGTGATGAGTATAAAAATGATGAATTTATTGGCACCCAGTCGTCCGAATCCAGTGTGTACCTAGTAGGGCCCGTGTCCAATGCGACCCCACTTCCGGGCTCCCCAGCCCCCGGGGCGAGCGGCTCCTCCATTGGACGCAAAGCTCTCACCTCAGGGGCAGGATTTCGCGATGTCGGCACTACGGATATTTTGTGCCGGGTAATTCCTGGTTAGGGGGCTGTCCTGGGGGCTAAAGAACCACTACTCCGAGGAAAACATGCTCTGCTTCTGGCTGGACGGTCACCCCGCTTACCCCACTTTCTTGGCGAGGCCGAGGTGGGGAGCAGGCCCTTGGTTGGATCTGGAGCCCGCCCTGCCCCAGCCACGGTCACACACGGTCACGCACCCCGTCCTCGGCCACCATCGGTCTTTGTGACCGGTTTGCAATTCCCCTAAGAGCCAGGACCCCTGGTAAGGAAGTGGGACCCTTTGAAAGGACACGTTCGCACTGATGACTTTTCTAGGTGGGTTAAAAAGTCCCATCTGTGAGCCTACAGAACCCCCAGAAAGAAGTTTCGCTGCCGTTGTTGACGTAACTACCTTTAGCTGGTCTTAAATGAGTTGGTCGTGGAGCCTTTTCTTACTACTATTTTAGAGAGTAGGAAAAGGGAAAGCTAGTATTGCTGGGAGTTCCAGGAATATACTAGAATCTCCCGGAATAGAATCAGTATCTTTAGGGAAACAAATGTACCCGAACTAAAAATTGCCTCCTGAAACGACTTTGGAGTTGGTGCCCCAGGCTGTTGACGAAGCAACGGGTCATCCCGGGTCAGCAGAAGCCGAGTGGGGATGTCGGCCAGGCTTGGCAGACCCGGACTCCGTCCCCAGGACTCAGACTCAGCCCGTGGCTCGGGGTCTGGTGAGGCCAGCGACACTCGCAGAGCTGGGGGGCACCGCTCGGGCTGCCATGGGGGGGCGGGCGGGGAGGGAACGTGTAGTAAGCACCTGCCCTGCAGCAGGTGCATGAGGGTCTGGATTTGGACAGACCTGAGCTCTGTACAGGATGCCGAAGGCTCTGACATGCACCCTGCGTACAAGCTGACAAACCAACCTGCCCCCGTTTGCTGGCGGAAGACGAGACCCCTGGTCGGAGACGGAGGGTGGCCAGTGTTTCTGCGTCTCCTGCCCCGGATGCCTGACCTCGTCTCCCCACGGGGTCATGCCAGGGGCCACACCAGGGACCCCTGCACACGCAGGCTCAGTTATGAGAGAAGAGCCCTGGGCTTCGGGGGCCTGAGTCCTTAATAATGGGCTGCAGACCGGACCAGGCGGGCACCTTGATCTGGGACGTCTGGCTCCCAGAGCTGTGGGAGCCATGTGTGTCCGAGGCGCCTGGTCAGAGTGGCCGATGGACTGAGGCAGAAAGCCCACCTGTCCTCCTCCACGGAGAGAGACGGCACCTCTGTCATGCTTGGCCACGCACGTGCGTGGCCTGGTGCTTTTCAGGGGGACCCTATCTCTGCCTTCCGAGGCTGCTCGCTAGATGGGCATCCTTGAAAAGACCATTCAGACAAAGGCAGTCGAGACTTTGTAGGATGTGCAGGAGAACCATGGGGAGTTTCTTCCAAAGCTTCCCCGACTTCACCGTTCCGAGCTCTGCATCTTGGGCAATTCGTACATGCCCTGCCCTGCCCAGTCTCCTTCGGAAAGGGGGACGGTCACGGTCCCTGGTTCAGAAGGCCACTGTGAGGATTATTACGTGTCATCAATCAAGTAAAGGACTTGACCTAGTGGCCAACACATGGAAAGGACTTAACTCTGACCCTGGTTAGCTCAGGGAACCCCTCGACAGCCCTATGCCGTAAGTCGGGACTGCGGGCCGAGCATCTACGGGCATAATCTGTGTGTTATGCGCGCCGTTGCTAAAATAATTAGAATTGCAACTTACTTTGTGTGTACCGTTCAGTGATATTTTAGTAAACTTCCTGGGCTGGGTAACCATCGCCGTGACCCAATTTTAGAATATTTTTGTCACCCCATTTGCCGTTAATCCCCATCCACACCTCTCACCCTGGGCCCCCACTAATCTACGTTCTGTCTCTATAGATTTGCCTTTTTTGGCCATTTCATTTTGCCCGCCCCCCTTCTGGCTTTCTCTACGTGGACAGGATCACGCACACAGATCAAACACACAGAGAAGCGTGGTTTGACCCACGTGTCTTGCAGAGATGGGCCACAGCATTGACACAGCTCTGCCTGTCCCCTCCTCTCCCTGTGACGCCCCCGACGTGTCCCTGACCAGGTGCCGAGGGTTCTGCAGTGTGCTCGGTGCTCCGCGTTTGGGTTTGCAGGTGTCAAATGTGAGTGGGGGCCTGGGAGCTCCTTGAGCGTCTGTGGGGATGTCCCTTCAGCAGGAGAAAGAGCGGCATCCCAGGGACAAAGGCCTTGGGAACAATAATAGGGAGGGGATGCATGACATGGACGAGCAGCCCCAGGACCACTGCGACCCCCATGGAGTGTTTGCTGTCCCCATCTGTCCCCACGCCAGCCAGCGTCTTCAGAAGAAAGGGGCATC
This sequence comes from Mirounga leonina, assembly GCF_011800145.1. Lineage (NCBI taxonomy): Eukaryota > Metazoa > Chordata > Mammalia > Carnivora > Phocidae > Mirounga > Mirounga leonina. Next base: position 3,122,797 of record NW_023270436.1, on the reverse strand, counting down.
CAGCAGCCGATGACGGGGTGTGGGGTCAAGGTCCTCTGCAGAGCTCTCTGGCTTGTGGTTCGTGAGGTCACGGGATCTTCACAGCATATGTTGAATCACATGCTGGTTCATTCCGGGAGGTGTACCTGGGCGGTTCTCTAGGCACCATTCTGGTATCGGGGCCTCAGTGATAAGTAAAATACATGGAATCGGGCATCACAGTGACGGAGAGGGGCAGACGGAGCCGAGCCGAGTGCGTGAGGATGACAGGTGGTGGTGAAGGTCGGGGCGGCGTGGGGGACAGTGCTGAGATGGGCCTGGGGCGGGGGCCCCTCTGGATGGGGCGGTCTCCGAAGAGGACGCAGTGGGCCCGTTTGCAGGGAAATGACAGCTGTCGATGCCCACCGTAACTGCACCCCCGTTTGCACCATGCTCCCCATGCACCCCCTCATGCTAAGGGGCAGATGCTGGGGCGCCCCCGCCACCCTCCTGAGGCCCCAGGTGCCGGGGCGCCGCCCGCAGCAGGCTGGGGCTGACGCGACTTCGAGCATCGTGACGGGATTTCCGGCGCAGCCCGCCTGACCTCCAGGGCACGGCCCTGCCTAAGGCCCCCGGTGCTGAGCTAACAGGAGGGCGTAAGGTGCCCAGGTGCCCAGCTCTCCCGGGGCCCGTGGTGCCTGTGTTCATTCCAGGACGGGCAGTGCCACCTCGCTCGGGTAGAGGCCTCAGTTTCCCCCGGGCCCTGCTCCTGTGGGCCCGAAACTTCTCTACTGAAGGAGGTGTTGATCCACAAGCTCCGAGTCGTTGGGAAGCTGGGTCTGTGAGGCCCGGGGCAGAGTGGGCAGACTCTCCCTGGGAGGGAAGTGCGCCCCCCACCCTCACGCCCGAGGGCGCTGGGAGAAGCAGCTTTATCTCCAAGAGCCAGGGCGTAAAAGCAAACCGAGGACCTCAAAGCAGTTCCTGGAACGCAGGGGGCCGGGCGGCAGGCCCAGCCGAGCCCCTTCCGGCTGTGTCTCCGCTGCCAAGTGAGGCATCCCGGCGTGAGCGGCATCCCTGGCACCAGAACCCCGCTGCGGAGACTCCAAGTGCAGGTCAGGTGCACGCCCGCGCCCTGCCGGCGCCTTCCTCCCGCTCCCTTTCCGTCCCCTGCGAAACCGCGAGACCCCCGCCCTCACCTGGGAGGTCTGTTGTGTTCCCGTGGTGCACGCAGAGCAGGCGGACGGTGCTGCCCATCCGGGCAGGCCCAGCATGGGGGTGCTCGCCCTGGGCCGGTCGTGCCCCCCCGGGGGACACGGGGCGACGCTCGGAGACATTGGCGTTGTCGTGACTCAGCGGGGCCTACTGGTGTCTGCTGGCCGGAGTCCTCGGAGTCGCTAAACGTCCTACCGTGCCCGGGACAGTCTGATCCCAGAGAAGCATCCCGGCCCAGATGTCGAGAGCCCCAGGCCTCGGGGTTTACCATCACAATTGCGATTTCCTCTAAGAACAGGATCCTGCCGGATATTCTGGTTTGGATTTTAAGCAGATCACCCCGGCAACCCTGAGGTCAACACTATTCCAAGCTCATTTGGCAGATAAGGAGACTGAGGTCCAGGGAGGTGGAGTGACTTGCCCAAGGCCACACGGCCAGTAAATGGCAGAACCGAGATGCAAACCCAGGTCTGCCTGGTCACCGGGCCGTATGGTCTGCGGCGTCTCGTGCGCTCGGGCGAGGCTGAGAGCCCGCTGCTCTCCTCGCAGCCAGGTGTCAGGATTTGCCTAAGGCTGCGCTGGGCAGTATGGCAGGGGGCTACCTAGCACGTGTGGCTATTTAAATTAATTAAAATGAACTAAAGCGGAGGCTTCAGCGCCGCAGCTGTGCTCGTGAGGCGTGGGGCCTGGCTGCTGTATCGGATGGCGCACCCACAGGACGCTTCCAACGTCACGGGAAGCTCTACGGGGAGCGCACACCCAGAGCCTTCACCCGGTAGGAGCCGTGGGACACCCGCATTCTGACGGGAGCTGGGGGGGCAGAAATGGATGCCCGGGACCGGCCAGCAAGGAGCGGGTTGCTCTGACCCTCCGTCTTGGGCTACAGAGAGTAACTGTCCTCATAAAAGACCTTTGCAAAAGATTAGGCCATTTATTTGCGAGTCAGGTTTACTGGAGCCAAGAGAGGCTCCCTCTGGGTTTGCCTAATGAGTCACAGAGGTTTCGAAGCCCCGGGAATTCTGCAGCTGGGAGCGCGGCGTGGAGGGCTGCAGACTTGGCTCCCAAACCCCTGCCCCTCTGCGGCCTCTCTGCTGAAATCAGCTCGACACAGGGACTTGGTGCCAGGCAGCACCTTCCCAGTGCTCCATCCCACAGCTCTGTCGAGGACTCCGTGCTTGCTGAGGGAGGAAGACTCTCCAGTTGGCTTAACGAGTAAGGGGGGAGACTCTTGTGCGTGGCGGGGCTAGGCCAGGGTTGGAATCGGCCACAGGTGGGTTCAGCAGTCAGTTTCTCTGCATCCTCCTCAGCTCTGCCTTCACCGGTGCAGGTCCATTTTATTCTTGGCTCTCTGTCTCTTGGCTCAGCATCCTTTGGGCTGCTTGAATTCTCAGACAAGTTGTCCTGTCTCGGGTTGGCTGCAAGTGGCCACAGAACCTTATTTTTGCATGTAGAATTCCAGCAGAAATGAGCAAGTGCCTTTAGTGCAGCCTGAAAAGCTCCTGAGATTCCCTCTGATTGCGCCAGCTCAGTTCACGTATTCACCCCTGAACCAGGCGCTGTGGCCAGAGGAACGTGAAGCTCTGTTTGGATTAGGTCGTGGTCACGTGACCCTATTCTTGAGGCCGGAAGTGGGGCTTCATCCAAACCTCTGGACTGATGGGCGGGAAGTGAGGATCCTACAATGAAACCGGATCTGGGGACACAGGGAAGAGGACAGGTGCCTGGAATGGGGCTCCTCCCCTCCCCTCCCCTTACTCCTAGTCACCCGGCCTTTCCCTGTCCCAGGACCTTCCTCCCATTTCTTAATTTGGCCTGGGTTAGGAGGAAGGGCTGCTCCAGCCCCGCCCGTGAGCCGCTTTCCCTCCTTGGTTTTTCTTGGTGACATTAGTCAGAGCAGGGACCTGCCCCGATGGAGCCACCGGCCAGGAGTAGGGGGTGCAGTCTGACTTCTGTGGGAGCCTCCCAGCAAGTCTGTGTCCCTGGTTCTCCGAGGAGGACGTGGCCCTGCGGGTGGCTGTTGGAAGCCAGCGGGTAATTGGCAAGGAAGTGGACACCTGGCGTGTGGACAGCATGAATGGAGTGTTCCCGAAGCAGAAGAGGAAAACCCGCATCAGATAAATACAGCTGACTTGCTTGAGACTCGGACCAGCTGACCTACCAGCTCCCTCTGGCCCCCAGCTCCCAGAGGGGAGACAGGTGTGGTCGCGGCCAGGGCGCCGGGTCCTGGGGCCCTAGGACCGCCCTCCCGAGACGCCCCCGTCCGTCGTGCGGCTGGACTGTCTCCATGCTCACTGCCAGGAGACCCCTGTGATCCCACCCTCTGCTCCTCACTCCCAGTGACAGAGTGACAGCCCCAGGTTCGGGCGGCTGTCCCCCCACACCCCCCAGGTAGCTCTGTGAGGCCTGGGGGCTCAGCGAGAAGCCGTGGGGCACCCAGTCCCATCACCACAGGACTGCTCCGCGGCTTGTGTCCTGAATCCCAGCCCTTTAGGATCTCAGGTGACATCACTGGAAGAAAGGCAGACGGCTCCCTGGGGATGGGGGTGCTGGGGACTCAGCACAACTACTGGAGAGAGAGGTCTTCTAAGACTGTGACTCTGGAAGCTTCTTTCCACGCTCCTCCTCAAGGCAGGAACAGCCAAAGCCCCTGTAAACACACTTCTGGGGCTCAGGTGGTCCGTCTGCCCGACCCTCCGCAGATGCCCCATCCGCCGGCCTGGCCTGCCCGCCCGCTGTGTGCCAGGCACTGGGCTAATTCCTGCATGTGCGGGATTCTGGTTTAATTCTCCTGGCAGACCTGAGATGCTGACGTCTCCCTGCACCACATGGCCCTGCCTGCCTCCCGCACGCGGCTCCTCGCACCTCCCCCGTGCTTCTGCCGTGGGCGTTTGCCCAGAGGGTAGATACTGAATTCGCGTCCACACACGCAATGGGAACTGTGTCAGCGGCGGGTGCGCGCCATGGAGCTGGACCGCGGCGATCTCCTTGCGCTGTGGGCGTATATCATATCAGAGCATCAAGGTGGACGTCTGCAATACATACAACTTGGACACGCCAAAGGTATCTCCGTTAACTTTCAGAGAACACCAAAGAAGGCTTTTTTTCCCCCTTCAAACAACCACATTGCTCCTACCCGTCCACGGCGGGGCACGTGCTCAGGGGACGGGGCTGCGACTCTGCTCTCCCAGTCACACGGGTTCCGGTGCGTGCTGGTGTGAGCCCGACTTCCAGAAGGAGAGGAAAGAGAGCAGGTCCAATAGGTCTCTCGTCGGTGAGTGCCTTGGCACGGAGACGTCACAGAAGGAAGACCGCGTTATCACAGACCTCAGGCAATGTCTTCATATCCGTTGTCCTTTCTGATTCCGAAAGTGGAAGAACAGAGATGACTTTTCACCAGTTGTATTGTCAAGGATCATTAAAAAAAAAAAGAAGCAGAAGAAGAAAAAGAGCCTTTCTGGAGCTGAACCACGGCTGTCACATCCGAGTCCGAGTATTCCTAGCTGTGTGACCTCAGGCAAGTTGTTCAACCTCTCTGTGCCCCAGTGTCCTCGCCTGGAAAGTGTTCGCGTGCGCTCAGCACAGAATCAGGCATACGGCAGACACTGCATAAATGGAAGCTCTTCTGGCCGATTCCCTCTTCCTGGGAACTTCCGCCCCCGTTCTCCCGAAATGTAACCTCCTGAGAGGAGGCTCCAGGCTCTCACTTCCCGTCTCCAGCACCTGGACACGAGCCTGGAGCGCAGCAGGGGCGCGGGAAGTGTTTGCTGAAAGAAGGAGTCCTCGGGCGGCGGATGGAGGAGACACCGCGTAGGGCCGGGCGGTGTCTGCCACACGTCACAGGTCTGCTGCCCGCCACACACACAGGCCACGTGGCGCTCCCCTTCCCTTCCCTTCCCTGCGCCCGAGGGCCCTGGCCAGTGTCCCCACCCGGCCTCCCCTCCCGGCCTCTCTCCCTCTGGCCTCCTGGCCTCCCCTCCCCTCGGCACCTGGCCCCACCCGGCCAGGCCTGGCCCAGCATAGCCACCTCCGCGAGGACAGGATTCCTGAGCCGAGACCACGTGGCGTGTCCAAGTCTCGGCCGCATTCCTCATGGTCAGCTGGACAAAGTGCGAGTTATCGCTGATCGGATTTCTGCAGCCGTGGGAATCCCGTTCGGCCTCCACGGTGAGGGGCAGGAAAGGAAAAGAAGGGCGGCCCAGAGCTCGTCTCAGAGATGCTGGCCGGTCCCAGGCCCCACCGGGCCCCTCTCCTTGTTTGCCTGCAATGTGGCAGCCGCCACTGTGACGCCTTCAGCCACGAGGGATCCTGGCCTCCGGGAAATGGGAAGCTTCCCTGCGGCCGCTGTGGGGGAAGGCCTCTGGCACGCGGCAGCCACATGGGCCGGCAGGTCCGCGGGAGACGGGGCGCGGAGAAAGGAAAGGGTCCTAATCCCAAAGCTGGGTCCAGGGAACGCCACAGCTCCGGGACGAGGAGCACTCCACGGAGGCTTCCCGAGTCCACTGTGTCCTTCCTAACCCTGGGAGCAGGGCTCCCCGTCTTCCCTTCCTCCCCACCCTCCAGCAGTCTCTCTGCCTCCTGAGGAGGAGACACAAAGGGATAAGATGGGGGGACTAGAGCGAGGACAGGGAGGAGGGAGCACGGAAGCCCCTGAGAGTGATGGGCAGACGCACCTGCACCCACAGGCTTAGCTGAGTAACGCGGGGAACTGCGCTGCGTAATAGACGGCCCGACGGCCGCTTGTTTAAGCAGTGATCGCTATTCTTGCTCCTGCATTTGCAGGCCGTCCGGTCGTCTGCGGGCTCAGCTGCGGAGGACGCCTCACTGCAGTGGGGCTAGGACGGGCTCCGTGGGTCTCGTTCCAGGGTGGTGGAGAGGTAGCCGCAACCTCGGGGAAGAGGCCCTCGTGGCAGAGCGCACAAAGCCTGCCGGAACACTGGCGGGGCCTCTAAAGCCTGAGCTGGGACTGGCCTGCTGTCCCTTCTGTTCACATTCTCCTGGCCAAAGCTCATCACAGGGCCAGGTCCACATCAGCAGGAAGGGGAAATAGAGTCCGTCCACGGTAGGAAAGAGGGAAGGATCAAACTAAACAGCTCCGTCATCACAGAGCTGGTGGACATCAGGGTTGAGAGCAGAGGCGTGGGGTCGACTCCCTGTGTGGCTCCCTGGCTACCTGCTGTGTGATGTTGGGCGAGTTACATCACGTCTCTGCGCCTTCAATTCCTCACTTGAAATATGGATAGGATTCAAAAGATAAAGTCGCCCTCCCTCGTGTGTTCACGGCGAGAGTTCAGTGAGATCATCCATGTGAACCTCTCGCAGTGGCTCCTGGCTTAGTGTAAACGCTCAGCAAATGTTTGCTGTTGCCGTTACAGAGCGTGCAGTCACCAGTGAAAGCCCGCCTCCTCGTGCACCTGTCCATGCTGCATGCACCTCTGGGTGCCCCTGGGCACAGTGGGGCAATGTGGGGCCCGGTAGCCCTGAGTGGCCCCTCCAGTAGGAAGTGTGTGGTGAGCCCCGTACCTGAGCACTAGGTACTATTTTAGGCACTGAGAAAACACTGAACGGTGAACAAAGCAGTCAAGAAGCTTAGTCATCCTAGAGTTGATGCTCTAGAGAGGACAAATAATAACCACAGTAAATAGGCGAAGTGCATAGCGTATGAGAGGGTAATACATGATAAACGAGAAGAAGAAAACCAGGGAGGGGTCTGGAGTTGCGATCTGAATACAGATGTGAGTGGAAGGGCTCTGGGGAGCGTACGTGTGGGTGAGGCAGCACTGGCATTTGGGATCTGCTGATCTTCGTTGAGGGCTGTCCTGTGCGGTGCAGGAAGTCGAGCCGCAGCCCCGGCCTCAATCATTAGAGAGCATTCGCACATCTTCAGCTGTGACAGCCCATTCCCACAACCGAGGAGATCTCCAAGTCAAATGTCCCCTGGGGGACACAGTGGCCCCTGCTTGGGACCCACTCTGTTGAAGACCTAGAGGAGACGAGGAACAAATCGCATAGGCAAGTGGGGGAGGAGCCTTCAGGCAGAAGGAAGAGCACATGCAAAGGCCCTGCAGCAGGAGGACCAGCGGGGGCTCAGGGAACAAGGTGGGAATGCATGGGAGATGCCTGGGAGAGATGCCAGGCACACATCAGGCAAGAGCTTGGACTCCTTTAAGGATTTTGCCAGGGTTGAAAAGCGTTCTGTGATTCACACAAAGTGCTCCACGTTAGCCCCCGATTAAGAAGATGGGAAAATGTTGAGAAGAGGTCTCTGGGTTGGAAATTCCTACTCGTCCTTTCAGATCCCTCTACCTCCTCCTCCTGCTCTTTGCGGTCGCTTTACCAGGCGCGGCCATCCCCAGTTCCCCGCCGACTGCGGCCGTGGGTGGCTCCCCTGGACGGGGAGCGGGGGGAAGACGTCAGTACGTTCATCCCTCTGGGCCCCTTCTGCAAGCTTGTGGGTTGACAGCGGCTGCGCCCTCCGCCGAGGTCACAGCTCCTGGAGGCAGGCGTCTCAGACAGGCGGCGCCCGCACTGGGCTCTGGTAGCTGCCCCTCACCTGGCCTTTCCCCGGTGACCTGGGGCTGCCGTAACAGATGGCCGCAGACCGGGCGGCTTTAAGCAATGCTCTTCTCCCCCCGTGCCGGAGGCCAGCAGTCTGAAATCAGGCGCAGGGCCCTGCTCCCTCTGAAGGCTCCGGGGGGCTGGGGAGGTCCCTGCCTTGCATCTGCAGCTCCCTGTGGCCGCAGTCCTTGCTGTTCCCTGGTGCGTGGCCGCACCTCTCCGTCTCTGCTGGCGTCCCCACATCACCCTCCGGGTGCTTGCCTCCACATCCTCCTCTCCTCCTCTGCGGACACCAGCCCTCTGTGGCCCACTCCAAGCTGGTATGAGCTCGTTTCAGCTGATGACATCTGCAAAGCCCCTATCTCCAAACCAGTTCCCGGTCTGAGGTCCCGGGTGGATGTGGATTTTGGAGGACACTCTTGAACCCTCTCCCCACGTCTGTCTGGCGTGCTGTGCCATCTCCTGCTAGTTTCCATAGCCCTGCCCACACCTTTGTACAGAGTCCCTTTGTCACACTCTCCTCCAGGTGGCATGTCACGTCTGTTTCCCGCCCAGGTTTGGACTGATCCAGCCCGTCCAGCGGGCTCGTTTGGGATGGGCCATGAGACAGCCGGCCAGGGCAGCCTGTGGACAGGATGCAGATGTGATCCCTCCCGGACTCGCCGGCCAGTGGCCTCTCTCCGCCCCTTCCTTTCCCTGCTCACCTGCCCGCAGGAATGGAGAGGACCCCCAAGACCCCCGTGCCATGAAGGATGACTTCCAAGCCCCAACTTCAGGATGCTGCCGTCAAAGCCGTCTGTCAAATCCGCCGTCAGCAGGTGCTAGCCCCACCCGCCTCCCACCGCGGGCCAGCCACCTCCTCTGTGAGCCCAGCTCCCCAGCTTCCTCTTCTGCTGGGACCATGATGGCTGCCCGGAGCTCCGGAAAGGACCGAAATGAGGAAAGCACATGGCAGATGCTCTTCTACAAGAACGCATCACTGCTGCACAAGACCATGCAGTATTTTGTGTGAACAGAGCAAGGCCACAAACTCAAGAGCACAAGGAATGTAAATCTGATTTTTTTTTACCTGAATTTAATTTCTATTTCCAGCCCCCGGGCTCCTCAGTGGCAAAAAACAAAAACAGAAAACAAAAAAAACCCTAGGAGTTTGATTTCCAAACATACTAAGTTTGAAAGATAATTAGAGATCCAAGTGGAGATGTTGAATAAGCCACTGGGTTCTGGAGGTAGGATTCTGGGAGCCTTTCATAACTGAATGATTATAGTCGTGGAAGGAAGGTGTTATGGACTGGATGTCTTTGTGCGCCCCCATTCCAATTCCCGGGTTGAGACCCTAACTTGCAATGTGATGGTATAAGGGGGCGGGGCTTTGGGGAGGTGACTGGGTCATGAGGGTGGAGCCCTCATAGAAGGGATTAGTGGCCTTAGAGCAGAGTCCCCAGAGAGCTCCCTGACCCCTTCTGCCCCGGGAGGGCGCAGCAAGAAGGTGGCATCTGTGAGATAGGATGGCTCCTCACCACACGCCGGGTCTGCCGGCGTCCTCCTCTGGGGCCTGCAGCCTCTGGAGCTGTGAGAAACAACTGTCTGTTCTTAAAGCCCCGAGGCTGCGATATCCAATATTCCGTTACAGCATCCCGAATGGATGAAGACAGGAAATAGAAGATTCCATGGAAACAGAGGAAGGGCGATTGCATTATTTCAAGGAGCGAGTCTCCATGTGTGCTCTCCAGACCTGGAGCATCAGCATCACCTGGGACCTTGTTAGAAATGCAGATGTGGGGTCCCCCCCCCAAGACCTGCTCAGTCGGAGACTCTGGGAGTGGGTCCAAAGGTCTGCGTATTGACCTGCCGTCTGGGATTTTCTGTTGAGTTTGGAACCTACTTAGCTGCTTTTCCAGACAGAAGTCACACTGGATGTCCATGGTTGACCAGCAGGTGGCTTTGCCCTCCCCACAAAAGTGGTCCCCAAGCGGTTCCCCGTGGGAAGGAGGCAAGCGATGTCATCAAGAAGCTGCCAAGGGTCCAAATGACAACAGAAGATGTCAACTGACCACGTGTTGCTGAAGCAGACCCACCCTGGCCCCTCCAGGTCCTAAGAGCAGACATCAGTGGCTGGGTCAGTGGCCACCATGCATTTGGACTGGATAATTTAAATGTCCAAGTGGGCAGAGGCCAGTGGACAGCTTTCTCAGCTGGTGGCCCACCCATCATGAAAGATGAAAAAGAGTCCCAGAAACGAAGCCAAGGGACTAAATAGATTCCTGTGGGGTTTTTGGTTCCTATTTTGCAGATAAGCCAGCTCATTTTGTGATATTGTGATTCTCACTTGTAGCCACTTAGGAGATGATTAATGCATCCCAAGGCTTCCCCAGACATTTATGACACCTTCAGGAATAGCAGTGACAACGGCTCTATCATGCACCACAACTTCATACCCTTGGCGTTCCTCAATTATTTATATATTCTGGAGCAGCCAGGTTCCCTCCCACCAGAGCTCAGGAAGGTAATAAATGAGCAAAGTCAATGGTCTGTAAATTACAACATTGATTAAAGAAGTGATTACTGATATAACTCTTGCCCGGCTATTATGCTAATGCCTACCCAGATTCAGGACAGTGTTTACATGCTAATGGCAAGTCTGGGACAGCGACTAAAATTGGTTTCCACCCTTAATCAGTAGGTAAACATTTTTAAACCACTCTTGACCATGAGTGAGAAGATCCATCCATGTGTTCCCCTCCCAGCTGCTCCTGCCACTGTCCCCAGCAGATGGAGGAAATTCTCTCAGCCCAGCCCTCACCAGCTGCCCTTTTAAGCAGAAGCAAGAGTTGGAGATAAAAATTAGACCCAGAGTAGCCATCTATAGTTCCCAGAAACTGGGGAAGGAGAGGGTGATCATACGAGTTCATTGCTCAACATCGATGTGATTTAACTGGGTCCACAGACTCCCAGAAGGAGACACTGCTCCTTCTAGAGTACATAGTCCTGGCAAGAGACAGATAAGCAAATTGGCAATTA